>NW_007728043.1:104366-111936 GCF_000696425.1 Galeopterus variegatus | reverse complement strand
TTTTGGGGGAAGGGGGCCTTTCCCGCCTGCCCCCCCCCCCCCCCCTTTCAGGTCTTCCTTACTTTGTCAATGCCCAGGGATGGTGTTAGTCTGTCTCTGGGCCTTTGTCACCTGGAGAGAGTCTTGTCACTAGTTTCTTATTGCCTAAAACCGTGCTTCTCGAACATCTCTACTTAGCTGCCCTTGGATATTCTAGGGGTGTGGTCCAAAGTATCTCACCATAGTAGGGAAAGTTCTTTGTTATCTTATGGTATGGTATCATATGTGCAAGTTTAGCATAGTTTCCGCAACTGATGCACTAAGGGGAAGCAAGGCAGACCCATAGCTGTAATACATGTCAGCCCTAATAAGCATGAATTGCTGCCCCCGACCTACAGGGTAGAAGGGGTCTGATTTAATCAACTTGTCACCAGATAACTGGTTGATCCTGAAGGAAAGCAGAATATGTCTCTTTGATATTAATATTTTAATATGCTTCCTTGATATTAATATTTTAATATACCTCTATGATATTAATATTTTTGAGCTAAGGACAATTAAGAAGCAGCAAATGGAGGAATGTCTCTTTCTGTCCTCACCCAGTTTCCACATAAAGACAGGATATAAATTCTTCTTTACTGGAGACAACTCTTATCAGCTCAGAGATGGCAATAGAGGAACCTGCAAACAAACCTTATTTCATTAGTTTCTTCCCATCCAACTACCTTCCCACAGTTTCCTGCCTCTGGAAACCTAAACTGCTTTCCTTTGTCTTGCCACTTCTCTAAAATTCATTGTTCTTTATTAAAGATCATATGTAAGCCAAACTTTTAAGCCACTGCTTCACGTTACCTTTTTTGGAGGTTTCTTCTGCCTGATGTGCACTGCATGCTTTAATAAATCTGCTTGTTTTTCTCTTGTTAACCTCTCTCTTGTTATAGGGGTATGTCCCAACTACAAATTTATGAGGGTTGAGGAGAAATTATATTTTCTCTCTGTATTAGTTTGTTTCTGTTGCTTATAACAAAACACATGGAACTAGGTGATTTATAAGAAAACAAAATTTATTGCTTATAGTTTCAGAGGTTTGGAAGGTCAAAGTCCAAGGAACACATCTGGTGAGGGTCTTGGTGGTAACTTCAGTGACACAGGGTATCACATTTTGAAATGGCAGAGCAGAGAGAGCAGAGAGAGACAGTTCCTCATGCATTGTCCTTTAACCACGACTCTGGCCACCATTTTTAATCCATTGTAGAGCTAGAGCTAGGGTCTGGAACTCACAGAACCCTGGAGCCCATTCACAAACCCTTCACACGCAGGTCTATGAGCTAGGTAACCAGCAAAGAGGTCCTTGGAGCCTTGGTTGAAGTAGGAATAGGCTTTATTCAGCACACACAAACACTAATACCTAGGCAGTACAAAGAGAAACTCAGAAACTCAACCCCTACTGGCAAAGTCCAAAGAAAAACTGAGCAGCTGCCGGCAGAGTAAACATGATCTATTTTTAGATACAAGCTCTCTGCCAGCCAGCTCTGCTTCACAAACTGAAGAACACACAATAGCAATTAACTAAAAAGATACATTGGTGCACATGCGCACTAACTCTACCCACACACAACCCATTTACAAGAAATGTGCTCCTTGACCCCCAACCAGACCTGAGCTGAGGGAGCCTGACTAAATTATCCTATTTTCCTCACATCCATTCACTATGGCATGGACTACAATCTAATCACCTCTTCAATGCTCCACCTTTCAATTACCATAATAGGATTTCCCACCCTCTTAGCAGTCACAGTAGAGGCTAAGTTTCTAACATGTAAAACTTGGGGGACACAATTCAAGCTTCAGGGAGTTTTGGGAGGACAAAATTCCATCCACTACACTCCCCAACAGTCCACTTGAAGGATGGTACCATATTCAGGGCTTAGGTTCAGTCCTCAGTGCTGACAAGTTGGGCCTTCAATAGCAGCAGCAGCAGGTAGACCAACTGCAGCTGGGCTCACAAATAACCCCTGTGCCTATGACTATGGCCTTATTGTTCATGGACCCATTGTGTTCATGGGGTAGCTGAGGACAGAAGCTGGCTCAGCCACTGGATGCTTCATCCCATCCACACAGGTGTTTAGTGCTTCCTTCTTAGTAGCTGTTATCTTCTGGGCACTGCTATGAGACACAAAGACCTGCACACTTTGTGCTTGCTTCTTTTTTTTTTTTGTTTTTTTTTTTTTCCTTTTTGTCTTTTTTCGTGACCGGCAACGGATCGCAACCCTCAGTGTTGCACCCGTACCGGACCGGGACCGACAACGGGATCGCAACCCTCGGTGTTGCACCCGCACCCCGCTCAGCCAGTGAGCGGCCGGTCTGTATGTGGGATCCGAACCCTCGGCGGGAGCGTCGCCGCACTCCCAAGTGGCGCACTGTAGCAGTGCGCCACCGGGCCGGCCCGTGCTTGCTTCTTTTTTAAGTTCATTCAGGTGCTACTTTCCCAGACATCTTTCTCTTTGATTTCATAATCTTGCCTTCATGCTCCTTGCAGATTGTGACTGACCAATGAAGCAACTTGTGATTACCCAGTGATTTAGTTTGAGTATGTTTGTCCTCCAAAGCTCATGTCCTCCCAGAGCTCAGTGGGGAATTTAATCCCCACTGTGAAAGTGTTAAGGGAGTGGGAAATCTTATTATGGTAATTGAAAGTTGGGGCCTTTAAAAGGTGATTAGATTGTGAGTACCATGCCATAGTGAGTGGATTAATCCATTGATGGTTTAATGGTGGTCATGGGGCATGGTTTGGATGGATTTAAAGGAGAGCCAGTGAGGACGCTAGTCTTTCTCTCTCTTACTCCTGCCATATTCACCATGTGACACCCTGCATTACTGTGAAGAGTCACCACCCACCAACAAGGCCCACACCAGATGTGTTCCCTGAACTTTGGACTTCCCAGCCTCTGAAACTGTAAGAAATAAATTGTATTTCTTTATAAATTACCCAGTTTCAGGTATTCTGTTATAAGCATCAGAAATGGACTGATACACCCAGGAATCTACGTGTATTCTTACTTATGGTCACTTCACTCTCCCTCCAGACCGAGTTGGTGACTGTTTATCATCAGCAACATCAACACTGAATGTACTCAGGGCTCTGTCTACTGGAAGCATTGCTCCTCCCTGCTGTCCTGGGCAGCAAGTGCAGCAGCAGTCTCTTTTCAGTCAGGCAGGCATGCATTTTTTTTTCTACTTAGTGAAGTTAGCTAATGAAGGGTAGCAGAATATGCCATCCTAAAATATGCCACTTGGCATAAGGATTATTTTAAGCTTAAGGCAATTGAGAAGAAACAGATACAAGAATGGCTCTTGGCCCTCTTCTTATTTGTCTAAAAGCATTACATAAATTTGTAAAGGTGTTCCCCCTCCCCTCTCTATACCAGGAAGGACAGAAGTTAATCACCGGAGACAACTCTCGACTTTTATTAGTCTGGGAACAGCATGAACGAAATCTATATAACAACCTTTATTAACTAGCCTTATTTTCCATTAGTTCCCTGATATATTTACCTTGACACAATTTGCAGCTCTAGAAACTCAAAGTCCCTTTTCTTTGTCTCGTCATGTCTCTAAAAATGTATTGTTCTTTTGTTAAAATGATATATAAGCCCAAGTCCTAATACTCATTTGAGTTGCTTATCAGAGTGCTCCCACGTGTAAGCTCCATGCAGGGGTTAATAGACTTCTGTTTGTTTTTCTTTTGTTAATTTGTCTTTTGTCAGAAAACCAAGGAGGGTATAGGGAACAATATTTTTTTTCCTAAAGAAAGCCCTCAAAGGGCTATAAGTATCAGCTAGAGGAGAGGCCTTGGTGCAAAAGATGTAGGTGACATAGGAGTATTGACCACCCACTCATGTAACTTGCTTGTGTTCTCTTGACCAGCTTGGATCTGGTCCTGAATGTACATTTTCATCATGTTTGCTTTTCAAATAATAAATAGTTCTCTGCTACAAAGAACACACTTTTGCTCCAGAATTCTAGGGTCTGTGCTGTGATTCACTTATTGGGGCTTGCTAGGTCTTGTGGTTTGAACCTGCAATAAAATTATTTCTCTGAAGGCCGGCCTGTAGTTCACTTGGGAGAGCGTGGTGCTGACAACACCAAGTCAAGGGTTAAGATCCCCTTACCAGTCATCTTTAAAAAATATATATATATTTACCTGGATCTCAGCCCTATTTAAATCTGTCAACCTTCCAATTGACCTAAGTAGGTTAGGATGATTCCTGCTGTCTCTAAAACCTAAAGATTGTTGTGCTTATTTCTTTCTTTCTTTTTTTTTCTAAAAGATGGCTGGTAAGGGGATCTTAACCCTTGACTTGGTATTGTCAGCACCACGCTCAGCCAGTGAGCTAACCGGCCATCCCTATATAGTATCCGAACCCACTGCCTTGGTGTTATCAGCACCGCATTCTCCGGAGTGAGCCATGGGCTGGCCCTTGTTGTGCTTATTTCTTAGTGACAGGAAGAAGAAGATGCAGTAGCTTGTTTTTTACCTGGGAGGGGATATTTTGTATGCCCCATGCTGTTGGATCCAAAGTATAGGGCCATATGGAAGAACAGACAGCCAGTAGTGCTATCTTATCAATACCATTAATTAAATAACTCATCTTTTTTACTCAATCAAATCATCATCTTTGTCCTAAATTAAATAATCTTTATGCACTGTCATGTAAATGTCTCCAAGTATACAAAGACATAAAGGTAGGTTAAAAGCGAGTAGCTGAACAATATGGTTAGTATTATTCCATTTACGTAAATAAACATATTTAAGTATAGAATATATATGTATAATAGTGATTTCCTTTGGGGAGAGGAGGACAGTGGAATACAGATAAAGTGAGATGTTCATTTTTTACTATGTAACAATTAATAAGAATAACGTTTATTGCATGTGTAGGGTCTTGTTCTAAAGTTTCACCTGTTTTATTTCACTTACTAATTCTGACTCTGCAAGGAAGATACTAGTGGCTAAGAACGTAGGCTCTTCTGGTTTATAGATATTTCAGAGTTCAAACTATAAATCTCAGCTCAAAAACAGACTAGTTGTATATATTTGACCTCAAACAAATTACTAAATCTTCTATGTCTCAGTTGCCTCATCAGTAAAATGTAAATCAAAGTGGTACCTAAGTAGCAGAGTACCTAAGTAATAGTGGTACCCGAGTAATAATGAGGATTAATTGAGATATACTTGTGCACTTACTAGTACAGTCCTTGACACACAGCACTCATGAAATAGCTATTGTCATCATCATCAACATCATCATCTCCATTTTACAGATGAGGAAAGTGAGTCACAAGGCTTTTAAGAAACTTGTTAGCAAGTGGTGTAGCCAAGTTTTAAAAGCAGTCTGATACCAAAACTATGCTCTCACTTACTTGGTCAAACTGCTTTTGTTGGAAAAATTCAAAATTAATTCTTTCAGTAGCTTGTTTTGCCTTTAGAACAGAACCTGCTTATTGTGTCAGCTTTACTGATAATCAGCTGCTTGCACTCCCGCTTTTGTAAATATGCTTGCTTATCACAATGGCTACTGCACTGGCTACATAAATGCTGAGAAAACGAAAATTACTACTGCACTAGCTACATGAATGCTGAGAAAACAAAACTTAAAAGAACCTGGAAAAGTCAGTCTATATAAACCCTGTAAGACCTAAACTCAGGGCTCAGATCGTGGAGCGCTAGCTCATCTGGGCCCACAGCATAATAAAATACCTGACTCTCCAACCCTCTGAATGCTGACCACTTCTCTGTTGAGTCTGTTCCATAGCACTTTCTCTCTTTTTTTTTCCTTGGCAGCTGGCCCTTGACCTTGGTGTTATCAACACTGTGCTCTAACCAACTGAATTAATTTGACAGCCGTCAAACTGCATTTTTAATTCTCCTGCATTATTAAATTTTTTGATAAGTATGCATAGGAATTTAATGGGGCTCAGGACATGTCATCCCGAAATATAACTGTAGGAGACCAGAATATGCCACCCCAAATAAGCCCATTAGTATAAGAATTATTTTGATCTGAGTATTCTGGGAAACTGCAGACACAAGAGAAGCTCTGAGAACATAGAAGTTACCCTTTTGTAAGAGAAATATACATCTATAAAATAAATCTTTATTTGTAAGGATGTCTCGTTCTTAAGAAAAAGGATGACTTTAGATCACTGGAAACTCTTATCAATGAGAAGGCACTGACTTAAATCTGCACAACAAACCTTATCCTTATTTACAGTACCCTTTCAGGCATTTCTTCATTACTGTCTACCCCTCCCAACACCCTTTCTTTGTTTCGGTTGAAGACGTTATTGAAGCCTGAGCTCAAAGCCACGTCTTTGAGATTTATTCATTTTCCCTGGGTATCTCCTGTGTATACATGAGGTATGCATGTTATTAAGTGTGTTTGTTTTTCCTCATTAATCTGTCTTTTGTTACAGTGGTTGATCCCAACTAAGAACTGTGAAGGGTAGAGAGAAAATTATTTTTCCTCCTCTACAAATACATGTGTTACGTATTGTTTGGAGAAACACAAAATGGATGTTTTTCCTATACTCTTGTAACTGAGCATTAAAGACCTAATTGAGTTCAGTTGCTCATTGCACTGAAAGCCAATCATTGAGACAAAAGTAGTGTGGGGAAGAAGGATTTTATTACAGCTAGAAGAATGGGAGAACAGTATTAGCCTGCCTCCCCGACTGAATAAAGTTTAGGGTTTTCAGAGGGAGGTAAGGAATGTAGGTGTGTGCAAGGAGGTAGTGGTAAGTGGAGGTGGGGGTGTCACAGGATCAGCAGGTGGGTTGAGTCAGATGTCAGGGTTCCATGATGGACAGGGCCTCTGGTGTCATGGAATCTGTGGTTGGTGGTATTTCTTAAGGAAAAACTCAAGACAATAGTCTCAGCCAAGCTTCTCTGGAACATTAAAATACCTGACTTGGGCCCTTGACTAATGTACATGTGTAAGGCAATCTTTTTTAAGCAGGAGCACAGGTTAATAATCAGCTTGGCCTCTCTTTGGAGTGCCTTTGTTCACAAAGGTCGACTAGGAAAGCAGGAGAAAAAGGAGGGAGACTCAGCTCTGATTTTTACCCCGAACTGTACAGAGGCTATGTAAATGAGCACAAGGAAGAAAAGAAACGCTTTTAAGAGAAATCCTTATGGGGGCCCAGTTTCACTCTTACTCAACAATAAGCAACAAGGAAGACTGACTTCTGACCTCTGACCAAATGTGTGTATTTCTCTCCACTAGCAAGCAAACAAGCAGTTCTGCAGCAGACCCCAGATGGGTGCCCTCAAATTCAATTCTTTTTTTTTTTTTTTTTGTCTTTTTCCGTGTCCGGCAACGGTTCGCAACCCTCAGTGTCGCCCCCGTACCGGACCGGGACCGGCAACGGGATCGCAACCCTCGGTGTTGCCCCCGCGCCTCGCTCAGCCAGTGAGCGGGAACCGGTCTGTATGTGGGATCCGAACCCTCGATGGGAGCACCGCTGCGCTTCCCAAGCGGCGCACTAGCGCAGTGCGCCACCCGGCCGGCCCCCCCCCACATTCACTTCT
>NW_007728043.1:24439-104356 GCF_000696425.1 Galeopterus variegatus | reverse complement strand
CATCACATTTTTCAGGCATGTTGGGGCGTTAAAACAATCATTTTTTTTTTTTTTTTTTTTTTGTCTTTTTTCCATGTCCGGCAATGGATCGCAACCCTCAGTGTCGTCCCCGCACTGGACCGGGACCGGCAACGGGATCGCAACCCTCGGTGTTGCCCCCGCGCCTCGCTCAGCCAGTGAGCGGGAACCGGTCTGTATGTGGGATCCGAACCCTCGACGGGAGCACCGCTGCGCTTCCCAAGCGGCGCACTAGCGCAGTGCGCCACCGGGCCGGCCCCACCTCAAATTCAATTCTGACACTCTCTGCCTGGAGATACAGATTGCACAGGGTGAAGGCTCAGTCCTCAAGATTGCCCCCCATTTCAGGTGCCAGTCACAAGTCCAGGCTTCTGGAACTTCTGACCAACTATAAATCAGGGTTTCTATAACACACTCCTTAGGTTCCATTAGTTTGCTTGAGTGGCTCATAGAACTCAGAAAAACATGTACTTAAATTTACCAGTTTATTATAAAGGATACTACAAAGGACACAGATAAAAAGATGCATAGGGCGAGATATGGAGAAAGGGAGGCAGAGCTTCCATGCCCTCCGCTGGGTGAGCCACTGTCCAGGAAGCTCCACGTGTTCAGCTATCTGGAAGCTCTCTAAATCCAGACCTCTTAGGGTATTTTTCCTCTCGGGTTTTTATGGAAACTTCATTATGTACACGTGATTGAAGCATAGACAACGGGGTAGAAATGTGATTGGACAAAAAGGATATGACCTAATACCTAGACACTAGGTGGGGAAACCCAGCAAGGCTTGTTCGTTTAGGTTCTTCTTGACCTCTCTGTGCAGCACACCTTCCTCCTGGGTATGGGGTGGGACCCCTCTTGAAGTGGGGGTCTTATGACTTACAATCAGCGAAGGTAGGTCAGAGAACTTCCTGCCTTGGGGAGAAAAAGGAGCAGGTGAAAGGAGGTCAGGAGAAGGACAAAGGGTAGCATGAGCCAGGAATCATGGACCAAAGCCAATGTATAAATATCAAACGTCACACTTATGTATTTTGGAGAAATTAAAAAATGTGACTAAGATATCTCAATAAAAACAAATCATTTTCTACAAGATGAAGAGAGAATTTCTAATTATAACCTGTACAATTTTCAAGAGAGCGTAGTAGATAAATATTTTTTTAAAACAGCATTATTGAGGTATAATTTACATGCTGTAAAATTCACCCAATAATGGTGGTTGGTTTTAAGAGGAAAAAAGGCTTATAGAGTTTTGCTTTAGCTCATGGTAGAATGTTTAAATTCATACCGGTATTTCACTTAGGGTTAAATAATTTGATTCAATTCAACCCATTCATAACTGTTAAGCACCTAACAGAGAAGCAGGCCTTGGGGGATATAGCCAAGCTTGTGAAAAGTCCCCTACTTTCCCTTAAACTTAATAAGCTGGTGGTTTTTGATAATTTGCATTTGATTATTTTGGCCTTTTTTTTGTTGATGCAAATCATGATTAAATTAGATAGCTTGCTAATACATTAGATAGCATGCCATTACAAAACTAGCATATATATAGTGTTGACCTGAAAAAAAAAAGTGAGGGCATATACACATAGCAAAGATTTATTGAGCCAATATGATGATTGCAACTGGGAGACACATAGATCAGATAGCCCTGAAAACGTGTTCCAAAGAGGGACAGCAGAGCTTAACATTTCATAATCACAAGAAGAGGGAAGGGTCAAAGGAGAGAGAGAGAGAAAGAGAGATAGCCCCACCTAGATCGTAAATTAGTACAACCACTAGGGAAAACAGTATGGAGGTTTCTCAAACAACGACAGATAGATCTTCCATATGAGCCAGCAATCCAACTTCTGGGTAAATACCCAGAGGAATGGAAATCATTATGTCAAAAGGATACCTGCACTCCCATGTTCATTGCAGCTCTGTTTACAGTAGCCAAGACATGAAACCAACCTAAATGTCCATCAATAGATGATTGGATAAGGAAACTCTGGTATATATACACCACGGAATACTACTCTGCCATAAAAAAGAATGCAATTCTCCCATTTGCAACAACATGAATGAACTTGGAGAAACTTATGTCAAGTGAAATAAACAAAGCACAGAGGGATAAATACTGCATGTACTCACTCATATGTGGAGCTAGGAGAGAAAGAAGGAAGACCACAGTGGATTGGACTTGCAGAGGGAGAGAATATACCTAGGGATACAAAGTGGAGTGGGGGAAAGGGAGATGGGGAGGGAGGTTGGTGATTAATTGGGTGGGGGACAGGGGTATAATCACAATTTGTGGTAATGGTCATCCTTCCAGTATGGATCTGGCCACCACATCTTAGGCATGAGTGGTGACAATTTGCTTTGTACCCAATGAAAATTTATAACCAACCCCCCCAAAAAAGAAAAAAAGACAGCCTGCCTAATTAATTAGGCTTTCTATTGGTAGTACATGACATATAGTTTTGAGATTGTTACTAGTTTACATCCTACATGCAGGAATCTAGGGTAAGAGTAGTAAGAAGTATTCTAGGTTATTTTATGGCTTTCTAGCACCATGATGGTTGCTTCTCAGTAAAATGGTCTAATGATAACGTGTTCCAGGACAGGTGGACGTGATTACAGACTTGTCCTGTATCTCCCAAGGCACTATAATTTAGCTGACTTGGTCAGAGCAGATTCTTTTGGTTATCGATGGTCTGAGAAACGAATCATTTTTTAATGTCCGCTTTTTCCATATGACACAATTATTTTCAGTAATAAACAGGAAATAAAATGAATAAGTATATTAACTGGAAAAGAAATGCAGAAAGCAAAATTTTCAGTTACTAAACATTTCGTGGATAATTATGCCAGGAAAACAAATAAAAAATAAAATGAATATTCAAGTACAAACAAAAATTATATTACTGTTGAAAAAAGGAAAAAATTTACGCCCCGTAGTAATCCATCATAGTAATAAATGAGGTCACAGTTTTTGTTCTTGAGCCCAAACTTCATCATAATTGTTGGGGCTTAGAACATTTAATGATGGATTCAGTACTTTTGCTATCAGGATTTTCTTTTGCCTACTTTGTTTTGTAGAAGTTGTATTCACTTGTGGTGAAGGAAAGACTTCTTTAATGTTCAATATATCCCTTGGAAATAATTCTAACATCATGTCTTATACTAGTCATTCCAGTCAAGAATTTTCTATGGTATTTGTACAGTCAGAAGGATTCCTCTTGGTAGTAATATGAAACTCTACCAGTTCTCCTTTTTCTGGGGTCCTCCTCATTGATTGAACTTCCCCCCAACTCCTTATCTAGCCCTGATCACACACTGGCTTAAAATGACATCATGTCTCCATACACTACTAGCAGAGTTATTTTGTATAGGGGACAGTCTTTTTCCTTAGAGACCTGAATTTGCTGTAAGCTTATAAGCTAGACGGAGAATTGGGAAAACAGAATTGAAGTTCCTGGTAGGTTATAAATGATGTGGGTGAGTGGCCTGATGCTGGAAGGGTTAGTGGAACACCAACAACAGATTTGCCACATTTATGAGTCCCTCGGGGCAGTGACCAAGTCTGACGCTGTTTTGTGTTCACAGAACTTGTTTGTTGAGCTGGCCGGTTAGCTCAGTTTGTTAGAGCACAGCCTCATAACATCAAGGTCAAGGGTTTGGTTCCCTGTACCAGCCAGCTGCTAAAAACAACAACGAAAAACTTGTTTGTTGTGACATGCAGGCGGCAGTAGAGAGCAGTAGAAAGAGTGTGGACTTTGGAATTAGGTACGCTTGGATTTAAATCTCAAAAGTATTACTTGAGCAGGTTATTTAACTTTCCTAGGCCTAATTTCTCACCTCCAAAAAGGCTTAGTATAGAGGTTCTAAAATTTTAAAATTTTTCATCCCTTGAGTCTTAGTGATTTTTTTTTTATTATTAATTAACTTATTACTATTATTTTTTACATTCTAAGATGTGTTGTGGAGCAGTTGGGGGAGGGGAGAATGGGGAAGGAGAAGGGGATAGGGTGAGGAGAGAAGGAGGGAGGGAGGGGGGCATGGTCGAGGCCTGTATCATCCCCCTCATTCTGGCAGGGGAGCCCAGGGCACTACTGGCAGTGGCCTGGTGGTCATTGCTGGGCTGGATGTGGACGTTGAGGGGGTGTGACTGAAGCCCACAGCTCTCCCCTAACCCTGGCTTGGGAGCCTGGGGGGCTTCTGGTCCTTCTAGGTTTTATAGGTATTCATTGGTGATGTTAGACCTTTACTGAACTTTGTCTCTGATCGGTGGGTTTTTTGTATTTTTTTTTTTTTTTTTCGCTTCTGTGTTGGATTATTAGCTACCCCCATCACTTAAATTCTGAACTAGAACTAATTTGTTGTCCTTTGCTTACTTCTAAAATGGGGGAACTTCCTGTGGGGACCAGCACTGGAGCCCTGTGGTTGAGCTAAATTGCTGCTTTGCTGCTGATTCCTTGGGGAAAGCTTTTTGTGCAGCTCAGGTTTTAATTGTTGACATTGTAGGCACTTCAAGGTCTTGTGAGGTCAGTACACCAGGGTTGTGTGGAAACTCTGGTCTGGGCCTGAGTGTTTTCAGCAAACTGCACCCCCTGCAGATCTATATTCCTGACCAGTCTCCACTGAGTGGGCCTGTGATGATTGGGGCAGATCAGCTGTCCATTCTGTACCCCAGTGTTCCCCCATGTGGCATAATCCTGCTCATGATGCCAATTGTAGAGCTAGAGCTAGGGTCTGAAGCTCACAGACTCCTCGAGCCCATTCACAAACCCTTCACAGGCAGGTCTATGAGCTAGGTAAAGGGCAAAAAGGTCCTTGGAGCCTTGGTTGAAGTAGGAATAGTCTTTATTCAGCACAAACAACACGAGGAGCTAGGCAGTACAAAGAGAAACTCTGAAACTCCACTGCTACCAGCAAGGTCCAAAGAAAAACTGAAACTGAGCAGCTGCCAGCAGAGTAAACATGCTGTTTTTAGATAAGAGCTCTCTGCTGGCCAGCCTGCTTCACAAACTGAAGCACACACAATAGCAGCAAACTAAAAAGATACATTGGTGCACATGTGCACTAACTCCACCCACACAAATTATTTCCAAGAAATGTCCAGGGAGCCTCACTAAATTATCCTATTTTCCCCACATCCCGGTCGGCCCATCTCCCGCTCTGCCCACACTCCAAACACTTCCCATGGAACAGACCATGCGCTGGTCCCTTGTGATGACTCACTGGCCTCTGAGTGGTTCCTTTATTCAATTGTCTGTGGCCTCTCATTCCTATGTGGGTCTATGGGAACCCTGTTAGTGGTCTTGCTGGCTTGGGTGCCACCAAGGCCCTCTTCTCTCCATCAGCCTCCAATCAACTCCATCCGAAGGACACAGCAGTGGCTTTTCCCAGCTCCTGCTCCGTGCGCTCACCGGGGCCAACCTTGAAGTGGCCGAGGCTTGAAACGGCCAGAGCAGTTTGTTCTTTCTCTCTTTGTGGCTTCTCCCACCTTCATGCACTCAGTAGGTCTCTCCTCTTCCCCTGAGTTCTAGCAGCCCCAACTTGGCTGTAGTTGCTTTCTAATAGTTGTCCTTAGTGACTTTTTTTACAGTGTCCCTAGGCCAAAAGAAATGTCCGACAGTCCTATTTATTAAGTAGTTAGGACCAAGTCAACTTATTGAGTATTTATGTCCTAACAACTTAGTAGCTATTTAAAAAATAATACACATAAATTGAAAGAAAAAAATATTACTTTTATTTTATTCTTTGATAACCACAATTCCTTACTAATGGAATGAGTGCACGTTTTGGACTCTGTAAAGCTTAATTTTTAGAATAAGATCAATCCACATTGATTTTTTTTTTTTTTTTTTTGTCTTTTGTCTTTTTCCGTGTCCGGCAACGGATCGCAACCCTCAGTGTTGCCCCCGTACCAGACCGGGGACCGGCAACAGGATCGCAACCCTCGGTGTTGCTCCCGTGCCTCGCTCAGCCAGCGAGTGGGAACCGGTCTGCATGTGGGATCCGAACCCTCGGGCGGGAGCGCTGCCGCGCTTCCCAAGTGGCGCACTATCCAGTGCGCCACCGGGCCGGCCCCACATTGATTTTTATACAGTGCTTGATTTTTATCACAGCAACTATAGAAACCCACCTTTGCAAAGTTTGATGATATCTAAAGGAATATAGCACAATCTAATATTGAAATTGTGAACTACCTTAAGCTACTAGTTTGTGCAGTGTCCAACAAACATCTAGTGTTGCTGTGTTTCCCTTGAAAATTTTAAATATTTTGTATGCAGTTTAGGAACCATGGAGTCAAGAGAATTTAAGTGCAGGGATGTTGGGGGGATAAATGCAATAGTGATTAGGCAGTGCCTAATGCATCATAGGTGCTCAATAAATGCAGCTATGAACATGTGTTTGTTGAAGAATGGAGAAAGGGAGGGAGGGGCCAGAAGAATATGGCCCAGTATTTGATCTAGTAATTGTTCCTCTCAAAAATAAAATCCTCTCAATATGCCAAGACTGAGTCCTCTTGCCCCTCTACTGACACCTGCCATGAGGTTCTCTCTCTCTTACACACACACACACACACACACACACACAGAGTAGAGCTAGGGCTAGGGTCTGGTGCTCAGAGATGCCTTGAGCCTGTTCACAAACCCTTCACATGCAGGTCTATGAGCTAGGTAACTGGCAAAAAGGTCCTTGGAGCCTTGGTTGAAGTAGGAAGAGTCTTTATTCAGCATAAACAACACTAGGAGCTAGGCAGTACAAAGAGAAACTCAGAAACTCAACTACTAGGACAAAGTCCAAAGGAAAACTGAAACTGAGCAGCTGCCAGCAGAGTAAACATGCTCTACTTTTAGACTCGAGCACTGCCAGCCAGCTCTGCTTCACAAACTGAAGAACACACAATAACAATTAACTAAAAAGATACATGGGTGCACATAGGCACTAACTCCATCCACACACAACTTGTTTACAAAGAAATGAGAATGTGCTACTGGACCCCCAGCCAGACCTGAGCCCACTGAGCTTGACTAAGTTATCCTATTCCCCCCACCCCCACGCTCACATGTTAGGCAGGTAGTGCATTAGAATGAAGGTGGAGATTTTACTCAGAAGACCTGGGGTGGTGGTTTTAAGTTTTTCTGTTGAATAACTTGAGGAAAATTATGTGGCCTCTTTGAGCTTCAAGTGAAGACACAGCAAGTTGAGGACACTTTCAAGTTCTAGTTCATTGCAAACCAAGTACTAATTGGCAGCCAAACCTCAGTCTCTGGGTCAGGGTGCTGATGAGGGAGAAGTGGTGACTGCAGTGAATGGGAGAGCCACAACCAGCTGGAACAGGGCAATTGCTACTCAAGAGATGTCAGAAATGTTTACTACATGAGAGTTCTGAGTTTTAGGTATCAAGTAATTTAGATAAATAAATAAAGAACAATACTATGTGGTCCAAAGCCACTCATTTTAACCAAAACATGCTTTGAGGTTAGTTTTCACCCATGGACCACCCTTTTCCAACTGTGGAGCCAGTGTAGTCCCTTTACCTCCATTTACAGAGGCAGGAGCAACCTTAGCATATATGGTCAACAGAATGAAATAACTTTTTATCACCCTCTTTCTCTATATGACAAAATTACTTTCTGTAGCTCAAAATGCTACTTAAGCTTCAAACCATCTGATCCTTCTTTGAGTCTCAGATTTTGTGTGACTTCTGTGCACATGTGCATGTAAAATTTTGTATGCTTTTTCTTCTATTAACCTGTCTGTTGTCAAGTTTATTTTTCAGACTCAAATATCGAACCTCCAGAGTGGAGAGAAAAGGCTCTCTCACCTCTACATAATTGATCTTTGCATGTAACAAATCTGTCGATCTATCTCTACTCATAGTTAATTGAATAGCAATTTTTATTACTTTTAATTTTTAAATTTTTTTCATGCGGAGTAACCAATATACAGTTAGGAAAAGCATAAGGGTAAGTTTGTCAAAGCCATAAAAAATACCATTGCACATCGGTTCTGGAAATCACAATGTTATTCATGCCTGTTTCTTTGATATTGATTTTAGCAACTTTCATATGTCTCCACAGCTGAAAAAATTTTAATACCATTTAAAACTCTATGTCATAGATAATGACAGAATTGATTGAATTCAAGTTATGTTTTTTCATCTTTATAATCCCATGCTTCTATTGTTTATTTTGAATCTACTATTTAAATGCAGGAATGTGTAGTACTACAGGGATTGGAGAAACAAACTGTGCCAGAGCAAGCATGAACCTTTATGAACTCACTTTCAAAAGGTATGTGTGTATCTGGATCCTCATTTGTCTGAGGCTAACTGTGTAGCTGTGTAGCTAGAAGTTCTCCAAATTAACTACCATGTGGGACACATCTATTAGAGATAAATAATAAAAATATGCTAATTCGAAGTGTACATATATATTACTAAAATTTAACAGTAACTTCAGCATTTGTTTAGAACATAGGCCCATACAAGATTTTTTGGGGAGGAAGATTTTGTGAATGTTATTGTTTAGAATTGCTGCACATGGTAATAATAAAAAGCAGACTGAATTTCAGTCAGTCTGAAAAGATGAAGCAAGAACACAAAGCTCATCAGCAGAAGATCTGGCATAGAACCCGGATTTCTTGTTACCCAGCACTAGGTAACATATCCTCAAGGCTTCAGAAGGGAACTAAAAATAATGATTATTTTAATATTATACCAATTATTAATTGGTTGCTTATTATAAACCAGGAATTGCGCTAAATCTTTTATCTAGATTATCTCAATTCTCACAACAATAATTCCGCAATTATTATTCCCATTTTATAGTTGAGAAAACTGAGGCTTAGAGAAGTAAATAATTTGCCACAAATTATATAGCTCTTACTGGTCTGATTACAGACCCCACAGACTGGTGGTGTTTTAATAAGATGTGTGTCATCAGAAAGGTAAAGGTGACAAAGTACATTGAACAAGACTGCCTAAAGCTGTGAGCTCCTGCTGCAGCCATTGCCCACTTCCCTTCCACCTCCACCCACCTAGCAATTCACCTTTGTACTTTATGATTCTGGGAACATAACATAGGCTAGGTCTGAGTTCCTTGCTTTGCTTTGATAACTTGTGGGACTGTAGGCATGTTATTTAACCTTCATTATTTAGTGAATAACTGGAAGGTGGGACAGGTTCACCAAGGGCCTTTCTGGGAGTGAAAAATGAATCCCTTATAATGATAGCACATTGACTATAGAAGCTCCTATGAGGTCCAGAGAATGTGTGGACAGCTCTCTCAAGCAGCAAAATCCTGCTCGTGTCTGTATCTTTTACAGATTTTTGGGGAGACTTTTAAGCTGCCTTGTCTCAGGCATCTAGTCCTTGGTAATGATGCAGTGATCAGCAATCTACCTCCCTTGTATACTAATGTTTTCTTCTTTTTCTCTTGGTATTTCCCTCACTCATGGCTAAGACAGTTGGGCTGGAAATCCTGCCCTTCCTTCGTAGTATTCTTGAGGCTACTCGTTTCCAGCATTTTGTGATGATTATTCTTTTTAAATATCTCTTCTCCCTACCCTGGAGGGGCAGAGCAGTATAAATAAATTTCTTCAAAGAAACATTAATAAATCAAATACTTTTATGAAATAACAGGCCCACAAACATACTTGATAAACACAGGCTGACATGTTTAATCCTGCATTTGTTTTTCATCTTTACTCCTGTTGAAACCAGGGGATAGACCCTGATTTCCCCTAGCTGTTCCCCTAACCACAGTCAGAACAGGCCTTGGCTGGGAGGAAGTGGGAACTATCAAAAGAAAATCTACTTGACCAAGCAGGATGGGCTGGATTCCTAGGAGTAGCAACAAAATTCAATCAATAATAAGATAAGAGTAGAGTAGATTAAACATATACTTCCTTAGGCTAAGACTTGATTTGAAGGTCAGGATGTTTGTTCCTTAAATAAATGCCTTATGGCTTAAGATAACATCTGTAACCCCTCTCCTCAAGTTGTCTTTGCAGATAACAACCACAAGCTTGCTCTGAAGTCTGTACACCTCCAGACTTGAGGGAGCCAAGGAGGACCTTAGTCAGGATGCCAGAGATAATTGCACTGACCTCATTGCTCACCAGATTCCCACATGACTCCTGGGAACCCTCTGATTTTGCCCTATAAATGCTTGTGATTTTAAGTGGTTGAGAAACGTGAGGTCTTTAAGCCCCTTTGAATGGCCATCCAAATAAATGCTAATCTTTAACATTACAAACTTTGGTGTGAGAGACTTCTTGGTCATTTGGGCAGCATATGATGGACTCTATTGGTTTGATAATACTGCTTTGGAAACTCGTCTCCATATTTCACTGTCCCATTTCCTCTTATGTACCACCATCTGATGTATTTTTTGGAGCACTTGGGGTAAGAGGCAAATGCTAAGAAGTAGACTGCTGCTTGAATGTTTGACTTATCTGTATTGTGGGGAATCACAACTTGCTAGGAACCGGAACTTCGAAGAACATGGTTTTAATCATTCTTCTGGAAGTTTGTGTTAAATTAAGCTAAAATATTAAGCTCTGTGTGCCTCAGTTACACTGTTTATTAGGTGAGAATAATAATCCCAATTCCCAGGGCTTTTCTGAAAATTATACTCTTGGCACAGAACAGGGGAGCAAAAAATTTTCTTTCATAAGGACCACAGGAGATAAGACCTAATCTCTCATATAAAAAGTCATGCATTTTGAAGCTAGAAGTGTGCTTCAGATCTCTGGCATATTCCTTTTGTATGTGACAAGATTTTGCTATTCAGTTCGGCTGTTGGTGTGTTTGCTCCACAATTCAGAGATACCTTATTTTCCCAGAGGAAATAGTAAAGAAGAGAAGAATTTTTGCATATTCTGATATGGCCAGTCCTTAAATTGAGCTTTTGCTTTATGCTGGAGATGTGATTCCTCTCTAGGAGATTATGTCGTTATGAAGTATTTTTCTCATGAAAGAGGAGGAAAAAAGAGCCTTAGTCCTAATGTTTTCCCAGAAAAGGGGGAGACTAGATTGGTAACTGCTTTCCTTCTACCTATAGAATCCTGGGAAAGGAAAGTACAGGTACTTTTAACAAGAAACTAAGAAAACCTGAACTGGAAACTTTGAAACTGGTGAAAGAAAAATTCAGAGATCTAAGCTAGAGCTGAAGTTGGAAGCCTACAGTGGACAGTTTTCTTCTGAGAGTACCATATATGCCATTTTGCTTATGAAAGTCAAGGCCCAGGAAATGAGAAATGTAGGCAAAGGAAGCTAAATTGACTTGTGCAATAAAGGTATAAAAATTTTCTATTTTTCCTGGTGGTCTCAAGGAAGTATTCAAGGGTCTGTGAATTTGGAGAAGTGGGAAAAGGGAGAAGACAGGCCAGCAAAGAGAGAAGAGGCTGTAGCAACTGTGGGATACTAGGGCTTAGGCAGAGCAACAGGCAGGAAAGAATATTGGGATGAGAAGGGCCAGAGAACGTTGTAAGAGTGAGGTCTGATACTTAATTGTAAATCGTTTCCTCTCTCGTGCTCTAATCTTCCTCTTAAACCTGCAATAAATCTGCTGCTCTCATCAGCATTGTGAAGCGGTGAGTTGGGGGTTGAGGGAGAGAAGCTGCGTCTGTGTGGAGGAAGACCCCAGGCCCAGGAAGGGTGACAAGGCACAGATAATCATGACAATGCTCAGAGAAGGAGCTTGGAGAAGAGGCGATGGGGACAATGCAGAGAATGTAACCATCCTCCTAACATGGAAATCCTCTGAAGGATTTGGGTAGTGGCGGTGTTGTGGCGGGGAGGGAAATAACTAGAGATCCAGTGCTAAATGGGGGCTTTCATGATTGTGTTTGGATGTTAGAGAAAAGTGTGGCCTTGTAGGTGGAAACTTGGAGACACTTGAGCTGAAATGTAATGCTCTAAGCTGGCTCAGAGAAGTGTCCACCCAAAGAGTGAGGCCAGGCCCTGTTTTGTTGAATCTCAAAGAGGCAGATCGAGTCTCCCAGGATTTCCCTCCCTCAAGGGAATCCAAGAGTTTTAAGAGGAGGAAACTGATAATCGTGCACAGAAATGCTCCACTTGTGGGTTGTGGGAAGGTAGTGAGACAGCCACAGGCTCAGGGCATCCTTCCCGGAGTTGACCTCAAGTCTGCAAGGTGAGGCTGATCAAAGAGACCGCCAGCATTTTAAGAGGAATTCCCATCAGGGTGGTAACTAGCACTCCTAGTCGCTAGACAAGCACCAGCGGAATGAGGAAGAGAGGGAGAAAATCCCGTTCGGAATCAACAAGCAGAGCAAAAGAATGGAGGGCGGAGTTCTAGGAAAAGATAACTGAGTGATCTTCTTTTCGGGGAAAGGCGAAATATGTGCAAAAACTGCTCCTTCATTCAGGATCCTGGGGTTTGTATTATCCTGGAGGAAGTGCTGGGAGAGCCTAGAACTCCCTGCTAAGGACGGCTCCTGCACATGAGATCCTGCTGCAACGCAGAGGGCAGAGTGTGTCAGATGCACTCAGCCCTCACCTGACGTGGGTTCTCCACCCCCCAGCCTGGCCCAAGCCATCCTTTTCCTCCTCCCAATCCTGATTCTGCTTCTTTTTAGCTCTATGACTGGGGCAATTTCACTTAACCCAAAAATGGAGAAAACACCAATACCCACCTCACTGAATTGTTGTGAACATTAAATGAAACAATATGTGCAACACTTCAACAGTGCCTGGCATATAATAAATGCTCAGTAACACTCATTAAAAAACCTCTCACACACGGCTGGTGGGAGTGTATGCTAGGACAACTGCTTTGGAAAGCAATTTGGTGGTATATATTAAAGCTGAACATATGATTATGAACCAACGATTCCACTTCTAGGTATTAGGTATATTTTCCTAGGTATATACTCCCCCAAATGCATATGTATTAGTTATGTAATAACTAGTCACCCCCAAACTTAGTGGCTAAATCAATGTTAATTATGTCAGTTTCTGTGGGTCAGGAATTCAGGTGTGACTGAGCTGGGTCCTCTGACTCAGGGCATTTCACAGGCAGAAAGCAAGGTGCCAGCAGGCCTGTTGTCATCTCAAGGCTTGCTTGGGACGGATCTGCTTCCAAGCTTACAAATGTAGTTGTTGGCAGGATTCACTTCTTCATGGGTTGTTGGAGTAAGGACCTCAATTCCTCACTAAAGTCTGTCCTCAGTTCCTTGCCACTGAGCCTCTTTACAGGACAGCTCACAACGCAGCAGCTGCCTTTATCAGAGAAAGCAAGCAAGAAGAGCGAGATTGAGAGCAGAGACCAGCAGGACCAGGGTCATAGTCTTTCATACCCTAATCTTGGAAAGCGACACCCTGTCATGCTTGCTGTATTCTCTTTGTTAGGAGTGAATCACTAGGTCCACTTCACACACATAGGAGGGGATTGCATAAGACATGAATAGCAGGAGGTGGGGATCACTGCGAGCTGTTTTCAAAGCTGTCTGCCACTCAGAGTTTCACTAACAGAATAGACAAGTGCTGTTCATAATAGCACTACTGTATCTATAACGATCAAAGCAAGGAAACAAGCCAATGTCCATCAACAGTGGAATGGACAAACAAATTGCAGTATATTCATAAGTCAAATTCTAAACAGTAGTGAGAATGAACCAATTACACTTACATGCCACCATATGGATGAATCTTTCAGACATAACGTTGAGCGAAAAGAGTCACACAGAAGAGTATATACTGTATGTGTGTGCTATTTTCATTTCAAGGGCTTTACTGCTCTTCCATATTCAGAAATAAGGATAACATAGGTAATGGGTTGGAAAACTGCAAATGTTCTCCATCTAACAAAGTAAAGCCTTACAAAGTAGTTGCTGTATCCAGCTTCCTGACTTCCTCCATTTTGTGTTGGTAACTGGAAGTTACTGGAAACCCTACTGGACTTCTCCCCTTGCATCCTATTTCTGTGAGAGAGAGACTCTTCAAAGCTTACCCTCTCTCTGAGTGAGAAGTAGCTCTTTTTATTCAGATTTCCTTCAAAGAAAGTTTTCACAGTTTCCCCAAGCCCGTGACCCTAAGTGATGCATTATAATTTTTTCTATCCTATTACAAAACACTATACATTACCCACAATATTTATATAGTAACTCACACTGATCTAGACTACAGAGCTCCTTTAAAGGACAGAACACCTAAGTAGAAAAGAACACTAGATCTTGAAAACTTAGTTGTGAGGGGTTTGAGGTATATTGAGGTATATTCTTCATTACATTAAAAATTCTGCAGCAGTTCTGGGCTGTGAGGAAGGATAGCAACTAGTCTCATTCAAAAAATTATTAGAAGGATGTGATAGGAAATATTTTTAGTAAAGGGGATAATTTTTCCTTTTCCACAAGGAGCTTAAATTGTACTAAGTCACTGAATATTCATTCATCCATCCATTCATTCACGTAATCGTTTGTTGAGCTACTATCATGTTACAGAGGTTTTATGCTCATTAGTTGTCAGCATTTCATTGTATTAGCTGTTGTTGTGTAATAAACTACCCAAAATGTAGTGGTTTACAACAATCATTTTATAGAGCTCTTGGATACTTGTGGTTGGCTGGGATGCCTGGGACAGCTGGGACTTTTGAGGCAGCTAAAATGGCTTAGATGGCTGGCTTCTCTCTACATTGTCTCCTATTCTCCAAGGACTAGCTGGCACTTCTTCACATGGTGGTCTCAGGGTTTCTAATAGCAAAAGAACACAAGTTCCAATGTGTAAACACTTTTCAATCCTCTGCTTGCATTACATTTGATAAGATTCTATTCAAGGCTTAATGAAGCTTAGATTTAAAGGAATGGAGAAATAAGTTCCACTTTACCATGGAAGGAGTAGCAAAGTCACATTCTAGAGGGCATGTGTATAGAGCTGGTAAGAATGACTGCAAACAATTTACCATAATTAGCTTCCCCATTTTCACCAAGAAAAATAGGCTCAGGGAGCAATTTGAGATCAAGTTTATAAAGTCAGACAGGATTTGAACATAGATGTGTGGCCTCAAACTCTCCGTTCTTCCCATAGATCACTCTGCTCCAAGGTAGAGTACCACTTCATGGCTTCACATACCAGTTTCCAAAGGTTGACAGCTCTGAGAATAAGGAGGAGATGTCATTCTATGACAAATATTTCACCTGTTGTAGGAAGGGAGTTAATGCAAAACAGATTCTATGTCATTATGTTGGTACTTTCGGCAGACTCCCTGTCAGCATATTCCCCTGTGCAGAGGACTAGCTCAGACCTAGGGCCTGAAAAACTCATAACAAGAGAATTAAGAATATTTGTGTCCTTTCTGACTTCAGGTACCACTTGGTTGATTTTTCTCATAGTGGGTTCTGCAGAAGCCACGTACAATGAGGGCTTTAGATTCACAGGGTTGGTGGGCCTCTTCCCAGGTCTCATTCATGAAGGCTGTATCATCACTGCCTAGGACAGTAAGTGTGTCAGGTAGCTCTATGAGACATCTGTGGCCATGGCAGCATCTGCAGAGGGCAATGACCAAACAGTGTCATAGAATAGAGGAGAATCTTCCTAGCAAGATTTAGTTTACTGAGTTAACATTGCAGTTTTCTTTGAATTGTATATCCTGCTATGTGTAACTATTAAGTTAGATGGTTTTCTTAAGGATGATCCTCTTCATATTTTATGTATAAAAATTTAGTGTCAACACTTCAGATAGTTCGCAGAACTGTGGTTCCATTCTGGCTAGTTAGTTCAAAATGCTGCCTCGAATTTTCTGCCTATCTGTAAAAATGCATATGCACATTTCTGAGATGGTTTATGATCACAGAATGAGCACACTCCTCAAAGCTAATGCCCCACTGCCAAAATTGGCATGGATGGGATCTGATTCTACTTACATAACATTCTGGAAAAGACAAAATATAGGAACAGAAAACAGATCTGTGGTTATAAGGAACTGGGGGAAGAGTGGGAACTGACTACAAAAGGACGCAAGGGAACTTTTCTGGGTGATGGAAATGTTGTACATCTTGATCGTGGTGTTGGTTACATGACCAAAACTCACAGCTGTACACTTAAAAAGGATGAATTATGCAATATGTACATTATACCTAAGTAAGCCCAACTTAAAAAGAAAACAACGAAAATGATAATGCACCAATCTTCTTTTTTAAATAATCTACATTTTTAAGGTAAATTTTTTAAGATAAATTTTTTAAAATGTCAATCAATTTTACTAGTTAGAAATTTATCTTTAAGAAAAACTATCCAAAACTTAGAAAACTTAGAAATAGATGTGCCATTTCAAATTCACTTAAATGGCATCTGATGCTTTAGAACAATGCTACAAAGTCAAAATTATTATTTACTATTGATTAGAACCAGGCTGTAGGAATTAACATTTAACTTTACAGAATTGAAAATAATTTTTTTCTGGTAGAGAAATAATTGATTTCTATGTGTGATTTCTTCTTCAGGGGAAGAAAAAAGCTTTCTCTACCCTTCTCAGTTCTGTGGCTGGTCTAAGAGTTAAATTTGCATAAGACAGATAAATAGGAGAAAAACAGTTTTATATATGTGCATATATATATATATATATGGGAGTCCCACAAAGATGTGAGACTCAAGGAAGTGTAAATCATGTTTTTTCCTGTGGCTGCTAATTGTTCAGATGTTTTCAGTTTAAAGTAATTTTCATATCACTTTGATGGGCTGTTAATCCACTTAGTATCTGATTTGGCAATCTTATTTTAGCATCTTTTCTTTTACTAACTCTATCCATATACCTGTCTCACATATATGTCTTTGAATCATCTTTGAAACATGCTCACTATATATTGCCATGAGTATATATTTTTAACATTTAAAAATGTATACTATGGCAATTTTCTATGATTTTTCATTTCTAGTCCACAGTACTTCTGTTACATACGTATATGTTAGCCTTTTGTTAGTTTATAAGATCATCCTTATGGGAAATATTTTCTGAGTTCCGAAAAGCCAATTAATAAGATTATGAAACATGACCTAATTATAACTTGGGGACTGTCTATACTATATTTTATTAATAATGCTGTGGTTTGATGTTCTCTGGTACTTAAATTGCTAAGCTTTACTGGCTTACAGTTCTTGGCACACCACAGGGAGGTTAGCCATGGGCCATGTTTTGGAGTTCTGGGTTCTGTTATTAGAAGAGTAATTAAATCTCAGGCAGGAATTGGCTGACTTCCCCAGATAGGTAAGGGTAGGTCCCATGATGCGAGGCTTCTAGGCAGGGTCTCTTGGCATGACAGGTATTACATTAAAGAGCGTGGCAGTTTTCACTGTTAAGGACATTCTCATTCAACTCTCATTTGGTGAAATTTAACTCAAAGTTCTTCTATTCTCTCCTCAGTAGATCTTTCACACTTGACTGTAATGTTTTATCAAAAAGCCCTTATTGAGATAAATTTTGATGCAGTTATGAAATTGCCTGACAGTTCTACTTGTTTCCCTCTCCTTTCCTTTCTTTTCTCCTCTGTAATGTTTTTTAAATATTTCATAAAAATAAAGTGGGTATGATATAGGCACAATTTACAGAAGACTTTTTAGTTATAGCATCCTCAGTTTGGAAGCTTGCTGAATGATATTGCTGATAGGATACAAAGTTTGAAATTGAGGCATCATTTTGAATGGTTTTATCAAAGTCTCCTTACTCTCAACTCTTCTGATAATAGTCCATTTTTTTCCTAATTGCACCTCATAGAGGGAGTAAGACTTGAGCTAGTCCTGGAAAAATAGATAAGTATTTGAGTAAGTACGAGATGTTAAACTCCAGAGTGGCAGGAACTTATTGCCCAGTATTTAATAGATGCTAAATGAATATTCATTGGATGGGTGAATAAATTAATTCACTAAAATTTTAATATGTTAAATGTATTAGATTTATTTATTTATCTATTTATTTATTTATTTTTATTTTTATATTTTTCTTGTGTCCTCTTTAATTTGTCTCAGCAGTGGTTTGTAGTTCTCATTATAGAGATTTTTCATATCCTTGGTTAACTCTACTCCTAAGTATTTTATTTTTTTTTGGTGGCTATTGTAAATGGGCAAGCTTTCTTGATTTCTCTTTCTGCATGTTCATTATTGGAGAATAGAAATGCTACTGATTTTTGTGTGTTGATTTTGTACCTTGCAACTTTGCTGAAATCATTTATCAACTCCAAGAGTTTTTTTTGTAGAGGCTTTAGGCTGTTTGATACATAGGATCGTGTCATCTGCAAACAGGGACAATTTGGCTACATCTTTTCCAATCTGGATGCCCTTTATTTCCTTCTCTTCTCTGATTGCTCTGGCTAGTACTTCCGACACTATGTTGAATAGGAGTGGTGAGAGTGGGCATCCTTGTCTAGTTCCTGTTCTTAAAGGAAAAGCTTTTAGCTTTTCCCCATTCTGGATGATATTAGCAGTGGGTTTATCATATATGGCTTTAATTATGTTGAGATACTTTCCATCTATACCTAAGTATTTGAATAAGTCCTAGATGTTAAACTCCAGTTGGCAGGAACTTATTGCACAATATTTAATAGATGCTAAATAAATATTCATTGGATGGGTGAATAAATTAATTCACTAAAATTTTAATGTGTTAAATGTATTAGATTTTTAAAAAAATTCTTTTTACAGAGACTGTTAGCTCAGGAATATTTAGGTTCACATAACACTAAATCTTTGGCAAATCAGACTAATTTAATAATTTTGGTTTGCTAAAAAAAAAAATAGCTGGCTAAACTTTACCCAAATCTTTTTGTGACTAACTTGTAATTAAGCAGAGAGACAGAGAGGAATTGATTATGTAGATGTGTTCATGGAAAGGTAAAACTCCTAGAGGTTAAACCTAACCACTTAGAGTATTAATGTTATAAAAGTAACAAAATTAAACTTCAAGTTTGTTTGTGGGAAGGAAAATCAAAGCCTCCTTAGACTCCTTTCCTCTTGCCACATTTTCCTTATTTGGGTTCCTGTAGGACGTATATTCATATGCTGCATTTTCTCTTATGGCAGGAAGAATTTCTTTTGTTTGTATCCATGTCAGTCATGTGGCAATTACCTAGCATTAATTTTTCTCTCTGTACACATTCAGGTACATTTCTGGTCTTATCTGTGTGACTGTGTAAATAATAATACCTTTCACAGTCATTGTGAATCTCAAAGCCAATTAGGTATGGAATGACACTTGAAAAACTGTAATGTTGAATGTAATTCTGGCACGACAGCCAAGTGATCTTGGGTTCAAATCAGGGTTAGGATCTGTGTACTGGAAAAGGAAACTGAGGCAGAGGCCTGGTTGCACACACTGGGACACATGGCTAGGAATCAGGCAGGAAAGGGAGTCAACATCTGGATTCATCCAAGTCCTTGGTAGACTGGCTCACTGGAGGGCCAGGCTGGCCCTCTTGATATAAGCCCCACTACATGGCTCCACTGAGTCTCACTTGTGTTGCAGATTGATTCAGGTGCTGAAGAGAGCCTTGACCTGAAGTAAAGACATTGATGACTCTGATTTTCAGGCAACTCAGAGGAATGAGATAGGTACCTTATTAGTCGCTTTCTCTGTAAGGCTTGGTAAGATTACAAACAGGGCTGTTTTCACTGTAAGAACAAAATGGATGTTTTTAAATGTTGAAAGTTCTTTTACCCTTTTAAGTAGTTTCCTATGCTACCAAAAACTTTCTTCCAGGGCCTAGCCCGTGGCGCACTCGGGAGAGTGCGGTGCTGGGAGCGCAGCAGCGCTCCTGCCGCGGGTTCGGATCCTATATAGGGATGACCGGTGCGCTCGCAGCGCTCACTGGCTGAGCGCGGTGCGGCCAGTCTCAAAAAGGACAAAAAAACCAAAAACAAACAAAAATACTTTCTTCCAGAACAATTTTTCAAGATTTTGATTTTAGAAACAAGAAAGGTAAAAACTAAGACAAAACAAAACAAAACAAAAACAAGAAACAAACAAACCCCCCCACCCCCCAAAATCGTCAAAAACAGTGTGCAACTTTTGTTGAAAACTAAACCATGTTCTTGAAGTGCAGAGGAATGAGCCAGTAGTCTGAGCACTGGATGATGATTCAAAAAATTTGTGATCATTTTTATCTGCCTTCTATTTTTTTAAATTTATTTTTTGCCCTAAATTCCATGTAGTCTGTGGGGGAATCAAAGGAGATGTGGATAAGAATACAAAATGATAACTCCCAAATTTGCAAACTCTCCCTTGAACTCAGGCTTTTTATATATGGATGCTTTCCCTTGGGTACCTAATAGGCCTCGCAAACTCAATAAATTCAGAACTGCACTTGTCAACCTGCCCTTCCTCTGGTCTTCCTCGTTTTACCACCGTTCTCCCACTTGATTAGGCCAAAAACCTTGGCATCATTCTCAACTCCTCTCTTTTTCTTAAATCTCACATACACTTTAGAAGTAAATCCTGTTGTCTTTACCTAGAAAATAGTCCCCAGTCTGACAGTCTAAGCATCTTCACTGCTACGTCCTTGGTCAGTGCCACCATCATCTCTACCCCAGAAGTGGCACTATCCAATGTCCCCACATCCACTCGTGCTTTTACAATCTGCTTGCCACCTAGCAGCCAGAGTGACCCTTTTAAGTCAGATTGTATTATGCTCCTGCTCAAAACCCTTCCTGTTACATCAGAGTAAAATCCGATCTAGAGTGGCCCAGCAGACTCCCATAGTTTGGCTGGCTGCCTTCTGACTCACCTCTTTCTACTTGCCTTCTCCCTCACTGTCTGCAGCCAGTCTGACCTTCCTGCTGTGCCTCCACCAGGCTCAGCCCTTCCCACTTCAAGGCCTTGCACTTACTGCTTTGTCTACCTGAAACCCCTCGGCTCTCTCCCTCCCTTCACTCAGGTCTCTGCATAAATGTCCCTGACTCAGTATGTTCCTTTCCCAAACATGCTTTTATAAAATGGCACTCAACACTTTTCATTCCCTTTCCTGTTTTATTTATTTTTTCAAAGCATTTTCACTACCTTCATTATATCTAGATCTCTTTATTCACTTGAATATTGTACGTCTCTCTTATTAGAATGTAAACTCATTGAGGGCAAAAGTTTATGCCAGAAAGCAGCTAAGCCTAGGTTGGTGCTAACACAGAGTTAATGCTTAATAAGTAAGTTTTTAAATGAATTAAGAATGAATATTGAGGGTGGAGATGGTGGGGTAGCTAAACCCTGCAAAAAGGCTGAATTGATTATTTGTAGAGATGAATCTATTTTAGAGAAAAGATAATGAAACTTCAAAACTTTCAAAAGAAAGTGCTGATAAAATTAACTTCCAGAAATTGCTGATTCATATATGAGAATTCACCTAAATTTAGCACAGTGACCAACTACAATCATTGGACAGTCTGCAATTCAAGCACGATGCGCTCTAATGGGACTTTTGATATCCCATCCTCTGTATAGGCAGCTATAAACACATTTACTGCCCAACCTCAAATGCTTACATTATTTATCATTGCATTACAAACCCAGGATTTTCCAAGAACAAACAAATTGCTAACTATTTTTACAGACATGCTTTTTTTCCCCCCACTGTAGATGATCTGAGATGGATTTAAATGTTACATTTCTCAACCAGTCTTTTGCAATTGTTTTCTCATTGACTTCCTTCTGTCCTTTTCTCTTCTGATCTCTCCTCCAAGTCTTGTTAGAAAACATGCTGTATTGTGCACTAAAAGTTTAATTTCTTCCCCAAACATGTCAAATGATATACTGGATTAAAGGAAAGGATGTTGGATTAAGATTAATGGAGAAGGGTTAAAATGAGGATATGTGCATAAAAACAAACAAACAAACAAACAAACAAACAAAAACAAAAAACAAACAGAGAAAAAAACCCAAGAGAGTCCTCTTTTGGACCCTGAAGTCAATCACTAATTTCCCACTATAATTTATTTAACAGCAAGCTTCCCAATTCTGCTCCTATTCAATTCCAAGAGTCTAGGTATTGGGAACAAAGCCAGGATTATGGCATGTTGAGTATAACAGGATACATTTTTAGTCTGGCCATGTTGACAAGCCACATTTGATGGGAATGGGACCAAAGACAGGCTCGGAAGATGCAAGAGCATCAGAGGATGCTGTTTCTTCCTTTTACCCGGGCCTATTGGGGAGAAATGCAGAAAACCTTTTGGCCTAGACTACTCTATGCTCATTATGGGAGTCTAAAACTCTAATCTGTTGACCAACATTATGCATTTCCTCTCAAATGGCAGTTCTTTGGGTAATTCTAGCTATGAATATTCACAAAAAATCTT
Organism: Galeopterus variegatus; assembly: GCF_000696425.1. Classification (NCBI taxonomy): domain Eukaryota; kingdom Metazoa; phylum Chordata; class Mammalia; order Dermoptera; family Cynocephalidae; genus Galeopterus; species Galeopterus variegatus. The sequence continues at coordinate 82,056 of NW_007728043.1, read as the reverse complement.
CCTTGTCTGTAGAAGGAAATGACTAAAAACAGGAATAAAGAGAAAATACATGGATAATATATAAGTAAAAGCACCCTGAAGACCCTGTGATCATTTAAAAATATACACAGAATTCTGGATATAAAACTGCATAGTTTCTTTGCCATCTGCTTTTGAAATGGAAGTCTAAGGTGTTTCCAAATAAACATTAAAAGAAAAAAAAAAAAAAAAGAGACCTAATAGACAAAATTAGTCTGCCAGTTCAGACTAGGCTAAATGGAAGACAGCTTGGTTCCACCCACAGAAAATGTGGAGCTGTTAGGGAAGCTCCCCACGAGGGTGAATCCATTCATCCTTTAGTAGCCCTTCTGGTGCTTTCAAAAGGCTCCGCCCATAGATGGTCACCACTGAGGTCAACAGGACAATGCACAGAGGTCATCGGAAAGTGAACTCTGTTCTGCTTCGTCTCGATCACTGAAGGAGTACTTAAACATTTAGAACATTTAGAACATTTTGTTCTACACTGTTATTTAACAAGACATTTTGCACTTAGTTACTCTGAATCCAGGTGAGGAGTATATATTATAAATTATTTCTGCACAAAGTTCTTGTATCAAATGAGGATAAGTGCTCTGGCTGAGTTATGACACAAACACAGTCACTGCTTCTTGTGCTTCAGAGAGACTCATAGTCTCAGAGAGAGTCTGTGTCTTTCCAAAATACATATTAAATATATCCAGGAACCAGAGTTCTCTAACTCAACAAAGGAATGATGATTTGGGGAGATGAGGGTTACCACAGTCAGTGCATTTTTTGATTATTGATTTAGTTTGGAATTTGGAAAGAAAAATTTCAGATCACTGATAAAATCAGTTCTTGTGGTGTTATGGCTCATCAGATATTTAGCTATCTCAAGGGACATATACAAATTCTGTAAAATATCTCAAAAAACAAAATGAACTGCTTCAAAAACAATTACAGAGCCCCTGGAGAGTACCAGGGACTACTCTAAGAGCATTGCACATTCTGACTCATATATTTAAGTCTCTAAATATTACTAGGAGGTAAGAACTATTCTTTCCAATTTTACAAAGGAGGAAACTAAAAGAAAGATTAGAGAACTTGATCAACATCACGCAGCTTAAAAACAGAAGATCTGGGGTTTGAATCCAGTCAGTGAGACCTCAGAACATACTTCATTGCTTTTGTAACATTCATTTACTCAGTGAAGTGTCTTTAGTGTGCGTGCTCCTGGGCTAGTGCTGCACACAAGGAGGATGTCTGGCAGGTTGTGCTCAGCGCCAGATGTCTTAAGGCTGATGCTTCATTGCTGTGTGATCCCTGCCACAGCTGCCAGGAACACAACATTTATGGGTCATCATACCACTTTGATCTTCTTGCTTATTTAAAAAAATGTAACAGCTTTATTGAGATATAATTCACATAACATACAACTCACCCATATAAAGTGGACAATTCAATGGCTTTTAATATATTCACAGAGTTGTACAGCGTCACCATCATCAGTTTTAGAACATCTCTATCACCCCAAAGAGAAACTCCATACCCATTTGCAGTCACTCCCCATTAACTCCCACCCCCCAACTCCTAACAAGCAGTAGTCTGCTTTCTGTCTCTATAAGTTTTTCTAATATAAACATTTCATATAAATAGAATCATATAATAAATTACCTTTTGTGTCTGGCTTCTTTCACTCGGCATGATGTTTTTAAGGTTCATTCATGTTACAGCATGTATTAGTTCTGTACTTCAGTTCTTTTTAGTGCCAAATAATATTCTATTGTCTGAATTTGCCACATGTTATTTATCTATTCCTCCTTTGATATACATGTTTCCACTTTTTGGCTATTAGAATAATGCTGCTATAAATATGTGTGTGCAAGTTTTTTGTGTGGACATGTTTTAATTTCTCATAGGTATATACTTAGGAGTGGAATTGCAGTATCGCATGATAAATCTATGTTTAAACTTTTGAGGAATTACCAGATTGTTCTTTCCTTGATTAATGATAATAAGAAGTTCTCCTCTGCTGACTGTTTTGGCAAAAGTGACTTTTCTCCTCTATAGAGGCACCTTGACATTGGAAAGTAAAGATATCAGACCTTGTCTTCAACAAATATTCAAAATCTGGTTGGCTATAAATAGCCACATTCAGTATCAGAAACTAAATGCAAAGTTAGAGTAACCTGCTTCATCCCTCCTTAATACTAAGTCTTTTTAGTGAGTGCATGAAGCAAATTTAATAAATGATGGTAATAATAATAACTAACATCTGTTGAACGCTGTAGATGTTCCAGGCAGTCTATAACATATGATACATGTATTTTACTGTTCGATTTTAGACCTGCTAAAATGTTTTAGAATCTTTACATTCTAGAGGGTAAATTTAAAACAAACAAACATAAGAATGACAGACAGCCACAATTCTATCCGTACTGATGAATGACTAGGTAGGAAAAAAAAAGGTTTAGCTTGAAGTAAGAAAAACTAAAACAAAAAGATGAACTCCCCTAAATGGAAAACTACTCAGAAGAGACTGACTTAAATGGGTCAAAGATAGTTTCCTTGAGGGTATTATAAGGAAGGAGGAAATAGAGTGAATTTCTGTTATTTTTTCTGGGTCTGTGTACTCATGATACTATCTTATGGTTTAAGTTGTTTATAGGTACACAGAATTTATTGCCAAATAAAGTAATATTTAGTAAATATTAACAGAAAAGAGAAATGAGGAACTGTTCTAGTATAACATGTTTATTGGCTTTTGTTAAAAAGTTTTCCTGTTGCAAAGTGCCCATCTCTTGCCTAAAAAAAAATTCATTTGAATAGGTTTGTCCACCACAATGTACTTCAGAGAGCAATGAGTAGACACAGAATTAAACAAACAAATAAGAAACAAACTTTATGCAGTGTTTTGTTTGTGATATGTTTAAAGTAAAAATGGGTAAGTTTATATTTATTATTACAAATGATGGCCACAAAAGCCATTGCTCATAAAGAATAATTATAATTTGTATGGTAATGACATTTCCTATTAAAAGAACTATAATATATGCCAGGAAATCCACCAATAAGCTTCTTCTTGGAAATAAAAACCAAACTGATCATTTTGCTTTAGTATATTAGGTTAAAAAAAAATGGTGTCTAATCGAAGAGTGCATTGTGTTGATTACAATTTTGTGTAAGTTGGCCGTAGAGGAATTTCTCATTTGCATTGAAATTCTGAATACACAACTGTGAAAAAATGTAGAAGCATATTATTTTCAATGAACTCTAAATTGCTCTTAGAACTGAAGGCCGTGGGAAGAATCCTTATCCTGCGTTACGCTTTAGTCCTTCACATCCAGTTACCAGCTGCTTGCAGTCATCTTTATTCCTCAGGAAAGATTAAACCTTTCTATTTAGCAACCAATCCAGGAACTAGATTTCACCACACTAACCACATCTTCCTTCTCTGTATCGTACTTGTATGTTTTTGGTCCTGAAAAGAAGTAAATGTAGCCTAAAAGAGACAAAGTTGAAAGGGTGGTTACCAAAAATGACCTGCAATTATGTAAATGGGAGGACTTGTTATTGTAACTTTCTTGAGGTGGCACCAAAAGAGAATTGGGAATTTTTCAGGTGGCAGTTAGCTTGTCTTTGGCACAGCTCCACCACGCCCTAGAATCTGACACCTCTAACTTTAAAGTCATTTCTCATCTTACTCTTTGCTCCAGCCAGGTAAGGCCTTCTCCTCGAATCATCCAACATGCCATGTTTAATTATGCTTTGTGCTTCTGCTCAGGCTATTCTCCTCCAAGAAGCTCCCTCACCTTTCCTTTACCTAGTCAAACCTCTAGCCAATCTTCAAAACCCAGCTAGAGTTCTCCCATGAAATCTCCAATGACTGCTGCCAATTCTGATCTTTTTTTTCCTCAGATCAGCTCTTGTTATTATTGGGAAGTCTGCCACACAATTCAGTACTAAATTAAACGTTGTCTTGTTTTCCAGCAACTTCATCTGTATAGGATGGATAGGCATTTCTCAAAAGTGTTCACCATTCTGTGAGAGCAGAGGCCATGTCTAGAACTGTCTTTGCATTTCTGAACAGTGTCCAGCTCTGTGCTACATTCTCAGGAAGAATGTGTTGACTGACTGATTCAAAAGATTCAATTTAATTTATTTAACCCAATTCAATTCAACTTTACTCACTATGTGTTAAATTTCAGGAGTTGGTGATGGAGTGGGAAAAGGCACTGGAAAGGTTGAGAGTATGTATGTATATTTTTTTAGTTCCTATTTTCATTTATTAAAATCGTATGTATAGGTATAGTCATGAAACCACCAGTGTTTCCACACTTAGTTGATATAATTCCAACCAAAAGCAAAGACACTTGACATATTCATTCATCTTTATAGCCTTCTGGCAGGGTAATCATTGTAGGCTATATTTCTATAGACTATGTGCATGTTAAAGATAAAAAAGGAAGCCTGGGTGGACTTTATGATCTAGCTAATGGATTGAAGTTATACTTCTAAATCATTCCATTAGCAAAGAGAGAACCACAATGGCAGACCTTTTATAGTTACTCTTTCTACTAGATAATCTGGTTAGCCAAACTTATAAAAGAACCCAGGACAAAAATAAGAACCAATGACTCCCATTTGGAAGCCTATTTTCTGTTGTGTTAAAGCAGAGCCCAGATTTCTTTTTATAATTTCCACAAAGTTTTTGGCAGAAACACTCACCATTTAATTCCACAGCAGCATCTATTTGGCCATTTACTCCTGAAAATTCTTCTTCAGTACTCTTTGGATAGTCTTTTTCCATTCTCCTTTTCCGTTCATCATAGCTGGAAGAAGTATTATTTCATAAATAATATTAATAAGAGGCTTTTATTGATTGTAGACGACATCACGCTGGTCAAGCATATTTAGCCAGGGCTGCTCTATGACTTATTTTGATCTCTCTCTCTCTCACACACACATTAAAAAAAATTGGGGTCTTGAAATACCAAAAACAAATTACAAGCCTCTATACTAGTTTACTATGTTCCTGAGATTCTGGTACCACTAATTTGGAAGTCACGTGCTCTAAGCAGCCTCTTCAAAAAATTGCCAGATATATTGTTTAGACTCAGTTATTTTATGTATTATAGCAAAATCTTTCTGAAACTTAAAAAAAAATGGCCTTTCAAAAGTAACTTTACTTGTATTACTAATGCCTTATTTACTGTTGTAATTATTTTCTCCCTTTCTATGTGAATTTCTTGGTTTGCCAGACAATTGAAAGCCTTTTATAGGGGCTTTTATCCATGGACTTAGTGCTATATACTCATGGAGAAAGGGTTGAACAAATAATGCACATTGAATAAATAAATACATGCATGAACAAGTGAACAATCAGTAAATAAGAAACAAAAAAATCTGTAAAAAAAAAAAAAAGAAGCAAAGGCCTTTTAAATCAATTTAATTGCATTTCATTGCTTTTCCTTCTTGGAAAGATTATATGACCGACCAAATAGTAGATTAGGCTTCTTTTTCTGGATCAGCAACCACCATTCAATGCTAACTCTGAAGACTGGTTAATATATCTCTTTGTGATCTAAATTATGCCTTGTGAAAAAGAGCGTGACTTGGATGAGTCAGCATGACTTGTATGGGTTCAGCATTGGGCAGGGATGACTCTCATCTCTCCGATACTATTTCATTCTAAGTTTGAGAAAGTTCCTTCTTCTTTAGCTCAGAGCTCCAAATGGGGACGTTCCCAGATGAACACTACACTTCTTTTCCACCAAAAGGTCAGACAATTTCTCCTGGTACTTGGACTACTGGGTAGTTTCCTGTGGCAGCAGATCACAATCACCATCTCCAGAAACGTGACTACATAGGGCAGTGGACAAATCTCTTGTGATTGTGAGCAGGAGTCAAACATTGGGACAGAAGTGTTTAGGCTAAAACTGACTAAAGGGTTGAGCTGCTTTATGGAGTGTTGGGGTTAGGGGTGGAAGCTAACTTTCTCAACATATTAATATATTAACTATAACATTAATATTGCATTTGGGCCTTTTATGTAGACATTGTATAAACAGGGGCCTATATAACTAATACAAGGTTACCTACTTTTCATTTTACCAAGTAAGAACATTACCACGAAACCATCAAAAAACCATTACTGCCTATTTTCATGATCATTTCACAAAGAAAAGAAACTAACACCAAAAAGGAAGAAAGGACATAAACTCAGAATAAAAGACAGCTCTTGCCAATAATCTGTCTTTATGCTGCCACATACCGCACCTCCCTACATTTACAATACTGTGCTGTGGTTCTTCCTTGCTGTGAACTGGTGAAAACTTTGTGATGATGGAACCCTTTGTTTGTGGGTAGATATTTTGGGATTTCTGTTATAGAGCAAAGAGTACAACGTATATAGTCAGGTCTGACTCTGTTAATCTGAATTTCTGACTCTGTTGGCTTTGTGATCAGGAGAATGTGCTTTGAACTCTGAGCCCTGGTTTCCTCCCCTGGAAAATAGTGGTCATGAAGACAAGATAATTTATGCATGTGCATGTACATGCATGGAGGGGCTTGGCACATGTAGCACCCTAGGCAGGCCCAAGCCATAAGACTACATAAGTTATTTTGGCCCCAAGAACCATTAACTCTGACTTGTTAGTATGAGGTTGAGTAAACTTTGGTCTAATAATCTATACCTAATTTGTTTGCTTCTACTTAAAGAATAAGAAATTCAAGCTATTTTAGGTATTATCTAATCAAACTATATCTTCCTGAGATCTGGATAAATTGAATTACCACAAATAAAGCAAAGCTAGGCAGAAGTATTGTTGGCATGAAGGCATAGTGAAGTGGTTTCTACTGACTTCAAAATAAAATATTGGAAAAGACAAAAACTCCAAAGAGTTAACAGTTATTGCTGGTCATTTTTCTGATTTAAGCACGTGAAGTGAGAAGTCTGCCTATTATACATGTCTCATATAATGTAAAGATTTTCAAACTCATCCTGACAATATTTAATATACTAATACTTAAGCAAAATATTAGTAATAATACTTTAATTAAAAAAATTAAACATTCATAACAAAACAAAATATAGGACACCAGAACAAAAGGAGTAAACTAGGTCTATCCTGGGTAAACTGTACCATATTGAAAACTATACACATGGCACCATTCAGATTCCGAGATCATTCATTTTTTTTTTTTTTTCCTTTTTGTCTTTTTTCGTGACCAGCAACGGATCGCAACCCTCAGTGTCGCGCCTGTACCGGACCGGGACCGGCAATGGGATCGCAACCCTCGGTGTTGCGCCCGCACCTCGCTCAGCCAGTGAGCGGGAACCGGTCTGTATGTGGGATCCGAACCCTCGGCGGGAGCACCGCCGTGCTCCCAAGTGGCGTACTGTAGCAGTGCGCCACTGGGCTGGCCCGAAATCTTTAATCTTTAAACATACTTTATCAGGATAATATTTTGCAGTAGTAGGTAAGGTTGAGAAGAGGTGGAAAAAGGAGGGCTAGAAAAATTTGGAGGTGGTCCAGAGAACCATGTTGGAGAAGGGGTTAAGATTAGGAAGGTCTGCTGGTGTGTTGATACTGCCAAAAGGATGAAAGAAAAGAAAAGTATATGACAGGATGAGAATCATGAGCATTTTGACTGACAAATAAATGGTGAAGAGAACTGTGGTGGACAGGATGGCCTTTGGAGCTGGATTCAGAGGACATGAAATACAGCTTCAGAGGGACCGCTGTTTAGCTGGGTGATCTTGAGTTAATCACATAACTTCTCTGAGACACACTGTTTTTAACCATTAAGTGGAAATAACAATTCCTACTTCTCAATATTGTTGAGAAGGAAGATAAGAGAATGAGGGAATATGAGAAAATACCCAGCATGATTCCTGATGCCCAGTGAGCCATCAATAAATATTAGCTGAATTTGAATATTATGGAAAGAAATACATTTTTATTGAGAATCTACTCTATAGTAGGTATCTGCTGAAATTATTGCATACATTTTCTCATCACTGAGGTCTTGTTTATGAAATCGAAATATCAAGCTAAAAATAATGATCTGTAACTACATATTTCCTTTTGGGCAATTGTTTTATCATTTAATGTTGATAAAAGGTATAGATATTAAATAAACCATCGCTGACTATTAAACTTTACTAGTGATATCATAGTGCCACAAATGTCTGATGTAGTTTTTCAGATATGTCAGCTTACTGCCCAATTTGTATCTAAGGACTTGGGGAATATTTTAGTAAAGAGCTTGCATTTTTGTTTTTGTTTAAGCTGACATGCATGCTTGGAACTTAGATTTGTTAGGCATTTTGAGTGTTTTGACTGTGATGATTTCTATCATGTGTCAATGGCATAACTGACTCCACTCTGCCTCTGCTGAAGTGCTAAATGGGGAGTTGAGTCTTCTAAAGGATGCTTAGGGAGAATGTGAAAAGGCATGGCAAAAAGAGGCCTTATTGGTAAAGTATCTAAGATTGTTTTAGGAAGTTCCCTCAAGGTGACCTTACCAGTGTGGGTCAAAAGGGACAATGAAATGGAAATCTGGAATTCCCCTTTGAAGTTAATAATCAACTTCTAGCCGGGAATCACATGGCTTTGTGAAGGAAGAGCCCTTTGTAATTTACACTAGGGAAGGGCAGGAGGAGAGTGATCAGGAATGAAAAGAAGATAGAAGAGGGAGAAGCTGCCATGAATCATCCCAGAGGAGAGTCAGGAAGCAGGACCCCGTGAGGAAAATGACTGTGGGAAGATTCTGGAAGAATTTGTAACAGCATGGAAAATTGTCTATGCTATGATAGTAAGTGGAAAAATGTCAGGATACAAAATTGGATAGTTAACTATTTTAAAATGGTAATACCCCTAGAAAGAAATAGAAAAAAGAAATTACATGATTATCAAAAGACGTTGCAAATGGGTTCAGATCCTCGTAATGGCCAGTCACCACCACACACATACAAAAAGATGCTGCAAGTGTTGGCAACTGGAGGAATTTCTTTTCCTTTCATATTTTCCATGTTTTCTATAATGAACATAATACGCTGTCCTTGGGCCCCTTCCTCCTGGACAGTCTCATACTTTTACATGGCCTCAGTTGCCACCTGATTATACAATGAATTCCAAAGTTATCTTTCCACCCTGAGTTCTCCTGAGCTCAAGATCTGCATGTTCAACTCTCTTCTGGGCATTCCCATTCTTGGGTTTCACTAGAATGTTAAAATCCACATGCACAAAATGGAACTCCTCTTCATTCCCCTAATTCTGCTTCACTTCTTAAGTTTACTATTTTTGTAAATAGTAAGATGGAAAACCCATTGATCAAAGCAATGACCCCCAGCTAGTCAATCACCAAGACCTAAGATTTCTACTGCTTGAAGAATAATCAAATCTACCCTAAACCTCCGAACTCACCATCTCTGGCAGAATCATTGCAATAAGATTTTTTCTCTCTTATTTAACAATTCACTGTTTCATTTTAATATATTCACAGAATCATGATACCATCAACACAATCAATTTCAGAACATTGCCATCACCTCAAAAAGAAATCTCATGTCTTTCAGCTATCAGTTCCCAACTCCCCCTCCCCACCTCCACCTTTCATCCTTCCCAGCCCTAGACAATCATTAATCTACTTTCTGTCTTGGTAGACTTGCCCCATTCTGTACATTTCATGTAAATGAAATAATTTAATATGTGAATTTTTGTGACCAACCTTTATTTAGCATAATGCTTTCAAGATCCATTCATGTTGTAGCATGTATCAATAATTCATTAATTATTGTGGCCAAATAATATTCCATTGTGCAAATGATCACATTTTATATATCCATTCAACAAGATGAAAATTTGAATTGTTGCCACTATTTGGCTATTCTGAATAATGCTGCTATGAATATTTGTGTACAGTTTTTGTGTGACATATATTTTTGTCTTGGGTATATACCTAGGAGTTGAATTCTGGGTCAAATGGTAATTCTATGTTTAACTTTTTTGAGGAACAGGAGATTGTTTTCCAAAGTGGCTGCACTAATTTACATTCCCAGAGGCAGTGTATGAGGGTTCTGATTCCTGCATATTCTCCCCCACACTTGTTACTATCTGACTTTTTGATTACTGCATCCTAGCAGGTGTGAAGTAGCTTCTCATTGTGGTTTTGATTTGCATTTCCCTGATGACTATTGATGTTGAGTATCTTTTCATGGGCTTATTGGCCATTTGTATATGTTCTTTGGAGAAATGTCTGTTCAGATTCTTTGCTCATTTAACTGGGTTATTTGTCTTTTTATTAATTGAGTCTTTTATACATTCTAGATATAAGTCCTCTATCCAATATATGACTTATAAATATTTTCTCCCATTCTGTGGGTTGTCTTCTTACTTTCTGGACAGTATCCTTTGAAGCAGAAAAGTTTTTAATTTTGATGAAGTCCAATTAGTCTAGTTTTTTTTTTGGCTCATGCTTTAGGTGTCATATCTAAGCATTCATTGCTAAATCCAAGATCATGGAGATTTATCTCTATATTTTCCTCTAAGAGTTTTATAGTTTTAGCTCTTACATTTAAGATGTTTGAACAATTTTCAGTTAATTTTTGTATATGGTGTAAGGTAGGGGTCCAACTCTGTGCTTTTTGCATCTGGCTAGTCACTTGTCCCAGCACAATTTATTAAAGACACCATTCTTTCCCCGTTGAATGGCCTTAGCATCAATTGGCCATAGACAGATGGTTTTATTTCTGGACTCTAAATTTTTTTCCATTGATCTCTACATCTGTCCTTTTGCTTATGTTACATTATCTTGATTACTCTTTCTTTGTAGTAAGTTTTGAAATCAGGAAGTATGAGTTCTCCAACTTTGTTGTTCTTCAAGATATTTTGGCTATTCTAGGTCCTCTGAGTTTTTTTTTTTTTGTCTTTTTTCGTGACCGGCAACGGATCGCAACCCTCAGTGTCACGCCCGTACCGGACCGGGACCGGCAACGGGATCGCAACCCTCGGCGTTGCTCCTGCACCTTGCTCAGCCAGTGAGCAGCCGGTCTGTATGTGGGATCTGAACCCTCAGCGGGAGCGCCGCCACGCTCCCAAGTGGCGCACTGTAGCAGTGCGCCACCGGGCCGGCCCAGAGTTTTACATGAATTTTAAGATCAACTTGTCAGTTTCTACCAAGAAGCTAGTAGTATTTTGAAAGTGATTGGGTCAAATCTTTAGATCAATTTGAGAAGTATTGCCATCTTAAAAATACTAAGGCTTCCAGTCCATGAACATGAGATATCTTTCTGCTTAGATCTTATTTAATTTTTTTCAGCAATGTTTTATAATTTTCAGACTATAAGTTTTCTGTTTCTTTTGTTACATTTATTTATAAGTATTTTATTCTTTTTGATGCTATTGCAAGTGGAATTGTTTTCTTAATTTCATTTTTAGACTGTTCATTGAGGTTTATAGAAATTGATTTTTGCGTTGAACTCATACCTTGAAATTTTGCTGAACTCATTTATTAGTCCTAATCGTTATTTTAGAGTATTCTTCAGGATTTTCTTCGTGAAAGATATGCAAATAGATATAATTTTACTTTCTTTCCAGTCTGGATGATTTTTATTTCATTTATTCTTACTTAATTGCCCTGGTTGGAATCTCAAATAAAATGTTGAATAGAAGCAGTAAGAGTGAAATTTTTTGTCTTGCTCCTGATCTTAGGGAGAAAGCATCCAGTCTCTCACCTCAGAGTATGATGCCACCTGTAGGATTTTCAAAAATGCTCTTTATCAGTTTGAGAAAGTTTCTTTCTATTCCTAGTTGACTGGGCATTTTTATTATGAACAGGTGTTGGATTTTGTCAAGTGATTTTCTGCGTATACTGAGAAGACCATATGGCTTTAGGTTTTTATTCTATTGATATGGTATGCTACATTAACTGATTTTTGGATATCCAACCAACCTTGCATTCCTGGGGAAAAATCCCACTTGATTTTGGTATATGATTCTTTTTACACGTTGCTGGATTTGGTTTGCTAGTATTTTTGAAGGATTTTTGCACCCATCTTCACCACAGACATTAGTCTGAAGTTTTATTTTCCAAGATTTTTTTTTTTGGCAGCTGGCCAGTATGTGGATCTGAACCCTTGACCTTGGTGTATCAGCACAGTGCTCTAGTCACATGAACTAACTGCCAGCCCTTTGAAGTTTTATTTTCTTGTGATGTCTTTGGTTTTGGTACAGGGTAATGCTGGCTTCATACGAGGAGTTAGGGAGTGTTTTCTTCTCTTTTATGTCTTAGCAGAGCTTGTGAAAAATTGCTATTAATTTTTCTTTAAATGTATTGGTAGAATTCACCAGTGAAGCCATCTGGTCCTGTGCTTTTCTTTGTAGATAGTTTTTTTTTTTTTTTTGTCCTTTTTGTGACCGGTAAGGGGATCGCAACCCTTGGCTTGGTGTCGCCTGCACCGTGCTCAGCCAGTGAGTGCACCGGCCATCCCTATATAGGATCCGAACCCGCAGCGGGAGCGCTGCTGCGCTCCCAGCGCTGCACTCTCCCGAGTGTGCCACGGGGCCAGCCCCGTAGATAGTTTTTGATTATTAATTCAATCTATTTACTTGTTATAGGTCTATTCAGACTATTTCTCCTTGACTCAGTTTCACTAGTTTGTGTCTTTCTGGGAATTTGTCTATTTCATTTAATTTGTCTAATTTATTGGCATACAATGATTTATAGTATTACTTTATAATCTCTTTTATTTCTGTTATTTCAGTAGTAATATCCCCTCTTTCATTTCTGATTTTAGTAATTTGAGTCTTCTTTACTTGGTCTAGTTTGTTAATTTTATTGATCTCAAAGAACTAACTTTTAATTTTTCTGATTTTCTCAAATTGTTTATTGATTCTCTATTTTATTTATTTCCACTGTAATCCTTATTATTTACTTCTTTTCGATTATTTTAGATTTAATTTGCTCTTGATCTTCCAGTGTCTTAAAGTGAATGTTATTGATTTGAGATCTTTCTTCTTTTTTAGTATAGGTATTTACAACTATGAATTTCTCTCTGATCACTGCCTTTGCTACATCCCATAAGTTCTGAAATGTTGGGTTTTAATTTTTATTTATTTCTGTTTGTTTTCTAATTTCTCTTGTGATTTCTTCTGGGTCAAATGGTGTTCCATTGGCTGTTTAATAGTGTTTTTTTTTTTTTTTTTTGTCCTTTTTGAGACCAGCCGCAACACGCTCAGCCAGTGAGTGCTGTGAGCGCGCCGGTCATCCCTATATAGGATCTGAACCCGCGGCGGGAGCGCTGCCACGCTCCCAGCACCACACCCTCCCGAGTGCGCCACGGGCTCAGCCCTAATAGTGTGTTGTTTAATTTCCACATATTTGTAAGTTTTCCAGTTTATCTTCTGGTATTGATTTCTAGCTTTATTCCACTGTGATCAGAGAAGCTACTTTGTATGAGCTCAATTGTTTTAAATTTGCTGAGACGTGTTGTGGCTTAACATATTGTCTATGCTGGAGAATATTCCACGTGCACTTGAGAAGAATATGTATTCTCCTCTTGTTGAGTAGAGCATTTTATAGATATCTGTTAGGTGTAGTTGGTTTACAATGCTGTTCAAGTCTTCTGTTCCTTGTTGACTTGTCTAGTTCTATTTATCATTAAATGTGTGGTACTGGAGTCTCTGACTATTATTGTCCCATTATTGATTTCTCCCTTCATTTCTGTAAGTTTTTGCTTCAGACATTTTGGCTCTCTGTTGTTCAGTACATATATGTTTATAACTGTTATGTCTTCATTAATGGTAGATTGGTCCTTTTGTCAGTATAAAAAGTCCCTCTTTATCCCTAGGAACTTTTAAAGTTTTAAAGACTGTTTTGCCTGATATTAGTATAGCTATTTATGTTTTCTTATGATTGTGGTTTGCATGGTATATTTTTTCCATTCTTTTACTTTCAATTTATGTCATTGACTCTAAAGCATGTCTCCTATAGACAGCAGATAGTTGGATCTTGGCTTTTTAATCCAGTCTGATAGTCTTTGCCATTTGATTGGTTTGTTTAATCCTTTCTCAGTTAACGTATTGATAAAGTTGAATTTATGTCTGCCATTTTACTTTTTGTTTTCTATATGTCTTATATATTTTTGTTCCTCTTTTCCTTCCTACTGCTTTCTTTTGCATTAGTGAAAATTTTCTAATGTAACATTTTAATTTCTTTTGTAATTTTTTCACTATAATTTTTTGAGTTATTTTCTTAGTGGTTGCTTTAGGGCTTATCATATACATCTTAATTTATAAACATCTACTTTAGATTTATACTAATTTAATTCAGTGAAATATAGAAACATTACTCCTATACAGCTGTATTTCCTTCCCATCTCTTTTGTGGTATTATTGTTATACATATTATATCCTTCATGTTACAAGCTCAAAATATTCCTTATAATTATTATTTTATGTAATTTAATGTATTTTAAAGAAGCTAAGAGAAGAAAGAAGAGCAAGTATGCATTTGCAGCTTTTGTTATATTAATCTTCTTATTTATCATTTCTAGTTCTCTTCTTTTGTCCTGTGAATTTGAGTTCCATCTGCTGTCATTTCTTTAGCCTAATACAGTTTTGCTCCTATCCACCTCCTTTGTGCTGTAATTGACATATAAATTACATTTCTACATGTTATAGCCCCAACAGTATAATTATACACATTGTTTTATATAATTGATTTTTAAACCAGTTAAGAGGAGAAAAAAGAAATATGCATTTATACTATTTTTTATAACTACATAATAACATTTACTGGTGCTGTCTGGTGTTCTGTGTGGGTTTGAATTACTACCGGGGGCCACTTGCTTTCAGCCTGAAGAACTTTCTTTAGTATCTCTTGTAAGGCAAGTCTACAAACAACAAATTCTTTCAGTTTTTGTTTATCTAGGAATGTCTTTATTTATCCTTCACTTTTGAAAGATCCCTTCTTAGATATAGGATTCTTAGTTGAAAGCTTTTTCTCTGAGTACTTTGAATACGCTTCCTACTGCATTCTGCCTAACTAGTCTAGCTGGCTTCCAGTCTTGTCCTTCTTGTCCAGTCACATTGCTGCCAGAGTGATATTTTTATAACACAAATCTTGTTGGGTTACTCCCTTATTTAAGATATTTAAACATGCCCCTCTTTTTTACAGAATAAACATTGATCTTTCTAGAAAGGCACTGGCCTCCCCTGATCCTCTTCTCTCCTTGGGCCACATCTCTCATTTTTAGTCCATGTTCTGGTCATACTGAACTGCTCGAGGTTTTCCCCACATTTGCAGGCGATTTTGTGCATCAGTGCCTTTGCTTCAATTGCTCTCTCTGCCTGGAAGCCACCCACCCCCACCCCACTCCTTGCCTGGGAAACTCCTACACAACTCTCAAAATGAAGCTCAGTCATCATTTCCTCTAAGAATTCTTTTCTGATACCTTTGCCAGAGTTGGCTGTTTCCTCTTTGTTTTGGTCCATTGATCTCCATGCAGTCTTCTGGTAGGGCACTTTTGGCACTTGGATTCTGTTAATTATTTATATATATATTTACTCTCAACTGTAAGACCTGTTGAGGTCATTAATAGCACCCAACATAAGTGCTTATTTTGTGATAGGCATTTCACATTTTTCTCATTCAATCCCACAACTCTTTGAAGTAGGTACTATTTTCACCTCTGTTTTGTAGAGGATCAAACTGAGATAGAAAGATGATCCAGATTGTCAGGTGGTTGCCGGTAGAGTCGAGATTAACACCGGGACTCTCTTACTCCTGTCCATGCTCTTAATCAGAAAACTCTATGCCTTCTCTTGAGTGTCAAGGGCCTAGTACAGAGCCAGACACATAATCATGCCCAATTAATGCTGGTTGAATTTAGTAGTTTGGTGATAATTTAAGACATTAAAAAAGATTTTGAACTCTACTTCATCTTGCTTATTTTTACTAATTACTATTTATTTCTCTGTGGTGACTAACTATAAAATCCTTAAATAAAAATACCCCTTTCCAGTGTTCCTGGGGCATTCAGGAAGGAGAAAATATGGGAGATGTTTCCTACTTTGCAGTAATGATGCCTCCAGTCTATCTCTATAGAAACAGTCATTTGGGGTGGCAATATGATTGAAAAAGGATGGGACATGTAGATCACTTTACATAAAATCACTTTACATAAAATTCAGAAATCATTGACTATCTATCTCAAAGAATGATGGAAGTGATGGTCCCCCCTTCCCAGCCCTCAATAACCCCTTGATGTAGCCACTACTCTGCTATTGGTTGGTGAGGGAGAACATCTACAGGGAGAAATTAGACACAGATAGTGGAAGTAATGTAAAGAAAGAAAAGCTGATTGAACCATTAGGGCCTGCTAGAAAGAGAAAAGGAAGGAATAAAAGTGAATGGATGTATGGGGAAGGAGCCCCCTTTGGGTGGCAGTTTAACCAATAGGTCATTTGGTGATGTGGTATGTAATGACATCAACATGGTAGAACCTTGTTTTTGGATTTCACTTTGTGTGCTGCTCCCTTGTAAGTTGCTAATACACTGACACATGGGTTCTCATCTGAGAGCCTAAACCAATCTGGCCCCAAGCCAACCTTCAGTTCTCTATGGAGAAAGTTCCTCAATCGTTTCTCACAGGATTTCATTCACTGACATTGGGCCCAAACTCTAGGAGTTCATGGAGAATTTCCCTGATATCCAGAGACTTTTCTTCCCTTGACACATTATTTGTGTTGCAGGCTGATCTAGCATGAGGACAAAGGAAGAACCTGAGCAATGACTAAAAGAAATAAGACCTAACATTGTCAGTGGATGTCAATATAGTAAAATTCTTATTCCGTAACTTGAGGCTTGCAGCCTTCTGTATTT
The DNA here is from genome assembly GCF_000696425.1 of Galeopterus variegatus. Taxonomy (NCBI): domain Eukaryota; kingdom Metazoa; phylum Chordata; class Mammalia; order Dermoptera; family Cynocephalidae; genus Galeopterus; species Galeopterus variegatus. Next base: position 65,169 of record NW_007728043.1, on the reverse strand, counting down.
CTGAGTGTGGCCATATGCTTATCTATAAAGTTCTGTTTCCTTTGCTTTACCCCCCCCACCCCCAGCTTCCTCCATCTGAAGTAGGGACGTTGACCACCTCAAATCATGAGGCAGCCATGAGAATGGAAGCCACGTATTGAGAATAGTGGAGTAAAACGTTAGAAGGAACTTGGGTCGCCAGTGACCACAGACCCACCACATTGACTCTTAATCTGTTAAACTTCAGACTTTTACATATGTGAGAAAAATGGACCCTTATGTGTTTAAGTCACAACAATTTTTGGGTCTCTGTTACTAGCAGCTGAATGCAATTTCTAACCAATGTAGGGCTTTGCATGACAATAAGATGTCATACACGTGAGGCCCTGCAAAACACAATGTGCAGAATTCAGGGAGGTTTATTAATAGGGCAGATATAATAGCTTTTTCTGAACTTTTGAGCTGTTTGTCTTACTCCGTAGTGCATACATCAGTGTGTGTGTTAGTGTGTGTAAAGTGGAAGACTCCCAATGTTGAAGGGATTGTCTACATTTTGCCAAAAGTAGTACTTTCAGTCCAACAGCAGGGGCCTTTCGAAAAGGAAATTCCCTTTGACCAGCTCTTTGACTGGCTTTCTGCTTAGAGGAATATCGAGATTTAAGCAATCAGTTGTTAATTATTACAACTTTTTAGGCAATTACTTGTTAATTATCACAGAAGCTCTTACTATTACTGAAGAGTTACTCTTTTTTGAGCACCTACTATGTGCCAGACATTGCGCTGGACATCTGCATGTATTATATCACTTAACACTCTCAAACCTGGGCAGGCTAAAAATGCCTACACTGGTTTCCTTTTGCGATCAGCAAAATGAGCTTGTTAACATTTGAATTAATACCCCAGACCAACTTTTTAATGAATCTTTTAAATCTAGATTATGAAAGACTTTTCCTTAGTAGACACTCACAGAGGCCCAGTTGGAAAGGTACAGTATTGTTTCCTCTGGGGACATCAGGCATCATTAAAATCGGAGACCCTGTCTGTTCCTAACCTAAATTTTACAAAGACTTTTGAACTTCTACCCTCAACTTTTGCCTTAGCTATTAAGCCTCAATCCAACCTGACTGGAGATATAGGCTTTACTGTGGGTGCTGGTAGGTGGTAGATTAGTGCAAACACCAGGTGATAAATGGAGAAGAGAGATAATGGGAGGGTGGATAATCTCACCAATGAGAATCAGGCTGTGAACACTCTTTACAAATTAACTGGATAATCCTAACATAAATGCCCTCACACTCCCCCCCCACATGCTTATACATGCATCTCTTGACCTTGTTCCCTGAAAATCACAAGGGGAATCAGATTTTTCAATACCTATCTTCTTGAGATGATAGCCACTTTATCTTATAGAAAGCCTTGGGAGAATCATCCTCTGCCCAGGATGGTCTGAGAGGAAAATACTTAGCTTAGTTATTTACATGCTGGTTTGGAAGTGACAACTCATGACACCACATAATACTTTGAGCGATGCTTCCAGGGCTCTCGGTGGCCCTGAAGAGTCAGTAGGCTCCACATTTGTTTAGAATTATTTTTTATGAAATAATTTTTCCTCGTCATGAAATATATGTGTGCTCCAGTTACATTACTTTCTTAGCTCGAAATCAGGGAAGATGATATCGGTCAGGTGGAAGAAAATGACATATTTACTTGTAAATTTCTTTTATGCCACATAAATGGTTATTAAAATAGGTGATATAAAATAAAATGGCAGCCCCTGGACCAAAGTTGGGTGGTCTCCTGCTTCCATCCAGACTCTCTCATGGGCCTAAGGTATTTAGCACGGTCATATGCTGAAAATCTGTTTTTGCTTCTCTCTTTTGAAGTTCAGGGAAACAGGCATTGCTAAAGAGAGAAGTGGGAACAGAGGGAATGTGTGCAGAGGCAGAGGTGGTCTTTGAAGGAGCTTGGCAAAGAGGTGCACTCATTCCTCAACATCAGCCAACTAAGGACAGAAACTCAGTAGGTGAGATAAGGTATGACCCTGTGCTCAGTGACTGGATGACAGATCATGCCTTATTCAGATCTGCCTGTGATAAGCTCCTGAAGGACAGGCATGGAAATTATATGTGGTTCCCTTTGGATCAGAAGAATCTTCATGTCTAAGTTGGATAAAAGGGCATAGCTATAAGGCCATTTCCTTTCAGCAGAACTTTCCTTCAAACAGTCCCATAGTCACGACCACATTCATTTTGGCCCAAATCACAGAGTATTCTGAAATGCATTGATGCTCACATAACAGCACAGTCACCTCCCCCTGAGGCATTCCAAGTGGGTAGTTAAATATTTGTGGATGCTGCACTTTTTTAGGCCACTGGGGGGTCCAGTTAATGAGTGCATTGAAAGATCAGGGTGTTTGATGTATTAGAGACCAAACAATGGGATTATCAAATCAATGTTTCACTTATCATTTGGATGGTTCTGTATCTTGAAGATAGTCAATCATCTGTACATGGCACCTCAGTGGACGAAAAGAGTCAATGGGCCTGTTGCAAACTTGCCTTGCATTCTTTCCTGCAAAAGATTTTTTTTCCCCTTCCCATGAATACATCTGGACAATCAAAAGGAGAAAAGCCATACCTGTAGTATTCATCTCCCACAAAGAAAAGGGTCTTCTGTGGCTCCTTGAGATAGACGGCAGCATCTATTCGCTGCACGTGCCTTGGGAACCCAAAGTCATAAATAGTCCGAGCAGGACCTTGCATTTGGAATCCTCTTGTTATCCAGTAGTGGGGCCCTGAAAACAGAAATTAAAATTATAAAAACTCTGTACCAGTTAGTGATGCATTTCACTCATGAAGATTTCTATGCAAGATTGTGAGTGGGGCTAGTTCACGGGATATTTGCCGTAACTGTAACCCAATAGGAGACATAAGCCTTAAACTATTTAATTCAGTAAAAGACTTCGAACTTCGCTGAAGGCAAAAAGTCCTAGGAAGTGGTACTATTTATACAATTGTGTCTTACATTAACACATTAATTTTTTCATTTATAATCTCATTTCATCTTTATATACGTACCTATGAGAGGGAAGGGGACGTGGCATGCAAATGCTTAAATTGGCACCAGCCTTCTACCCTTATCCCTCAGCATCAAGTTACTGGATAACCTCCATTGGCTAGTCATTGTCACAACACACCTTCAAGGCTGATAATACTATAATTTCTTTGCAGAGGAAGAAATAAAGGTTCAGAGAAGTTAGATAAGTTCCCAAAGTCACTCAAATAGTAAAGGGCCAGAGCCAGAGATTGGTATTACATATGTCACTTCCTGAAGTCACAGGGCATCCTTCCTCTCTTGGTTGCTTCTGAGTAAGGCATAGCAGCAAGGAGATTGTTTACCTCACATTGGGTTCCATGTTGGCTTTTGTTAATTAAAGCTTCTACAAAGAGCATGCTATATCACTCTGAGCAGAGGTCCTAGAGGCAGGGACCAGGTTTCTAGCTCCTTGGGCACCATCACCTAGCATGGTGCCTCTCTAGGCTAAAGGGCTTGGTTCCAAGAACAGTTTGATATCACCATCATTACTTTCATTATTACAACACAGTATGGGGGAATTTTTACCAAACCTGAGAAGAAGCAATCAAAACATGTTCCACAATCACTGAACAAAGTCTGTCAGTCCTGGATATGCCAAACAGATGGGGCACTGTGCCCCTGCCATTTCTCTCTTTGAGGGATCTGTAGGGTACCTTTGAAGAAGTAAGCAGTGCCCCTCTCAGCCACTTCATAAGCTGCATCCACATTGGACATGAGCTGGGGGAAGGAGCTGGTAATAGTGCTGGGCCGAATCCCCGCCATCAAGTGAACCTGTCGTCGCCAGAAGATCCTATTGTGTGTTCCAAAAGAAATCAAGACCAAGGGTTGATTTAGATCTTAAATTGCACATAGACTGAAATGTGCTGCAAGCCAAACTTTAGAGGCTCTTGCTAAATACCTTTTGCCCTTGCCTTGTTTTGAAGGAAAACCCAATTTTTTTGACCTTAGTAAACAGTTTCTTCTCCCTTTTCATTGTCAGCATCTCTGGAATACCCTTTCTTTCATTTATTTAAGGATGTTCAAAACATGGAAGCATACAGCAAAAAAATAGCATGAATGATTTAAGCCGTGCACCCTCCTGTTCCAAATATTACTTGATACAAATTTCTCTTTCCTATTCTGATCTTTTAAAAATTAAAATCTCACAAAGATAAATATGATCTGGAAGGGGAACATTGTGAATATTATATAAATGAACCAAAAGTTTGTGGTTGGGTAATGCTAATTATTCTCTTTAAATATGGCAAAAACATTAAAAATCATAAGTCATGGTGTTTCCTACATAATTGGCTATTGGAAGTTGTTTGCATCTTTGAGTCTGATGGCTAATTAACAGAAAATCTAGTATACACACATTAATTTAAGGTTTAGCAGCTTATCCATCCACTTACCCAATATTATTTTCATAAAATTGTGGCAGCATACACATGAGGGTACTGGGTTGAAGCTTCCAATGTAAATATGGTCTATTTTGCATTTTAGAGATGAAAATTGTTTTTCTAAAACACGAATAATTTACTTAGTTCCTTTAAAGTCCAGAAACAATGTCTAAGATTATTTGTGGAGAGAGAAACTGTAATTAAGTTCTGACATTTAGGTTTCCATGTAATTAGGAACTCCCCAAATCTTATTCTGAATTTTCCTGTTCAGTTAATATAATACATATTTACAGAGTACCCATCACCAAGCACTGGGAGAGACATTCACAGATGAAACACTGAATAAGATCCAGGCCCTGCCCTCAAGATGCTTACAGTCTAGTAGTAGAAACTGATAAATAATTAGGCAATTATAATTCAGAGTGATCAGTGCCACAAAGAGTGAAGTTCAGGATGCTTTGAGAACACATGGGAGGGACACCCACTGCATGTAGGGGTTTAATGAAAGTGTCCCTGAAGAGGCAATTTAAGCTGATGATGAAATCTAAAGAGGAGATATATTGGGAAGAGAGAAATATTTCTTCATGTTTCCTAAGAGGTATCAAGATGAAGAAGGAAAAGCACATTGTGTTTCAGAAGTGTTCCAACTCCACTGCTGACCAGCATCTCCAAGTCTCAGTTTCATCATCCTTTAAATGGGAATAATAATTCTCTGGCCAATTTTATGAGATCATTATGAGGATCAAATGAGATAATGCATATGAATGTGCATTACAAACTGTAAAGTGCTGTATGGGTAGATACTGTCCACTTTAAAAATTGTTATTTGCCTAGGCCTCAATTATCCACTAATTGGGCATCCACCATAGACAATACACAGGGTGCCGGGAGTCCATTTAGGGGTACACTGCCTCACCCCCAAACAACACAGCCTTATCTAGAACATACGTACTAACAGATGAAAAACTGAGACCCGGAAAGGCTGATGGGCCCAAAGGTCACCTGGTGGTTAAGGGCTGATTTTCATCACATACCCTGTCTTGATTTTCATCACATACCCTATCTCATCTACTTGTTCATTTTCAGTCTTGTGATTTCTGGGTTTTCTCTGCTTATAACTTGACCCTCCGTACAGTCAGACCCGGTCTTTCCTGAAGGCAAGAGGGACCCCTTCTCTTTTCCCTCCACCACCTCACAATGAGCATAGTTTTAAGTATTCAAAAGAGTTCAGCAACTTCTTGGGTTAATTGGGTACCTGGTGAGAAATCTGAAAAGCAAGTGTTTTCCAATTAATTCAATTTAATACATAGCTGTGAAATGCTGACTCTATTCAAGTCACTGTGCTAAAACATAGAGCGTGCATTTCAGGGGACTGGAATGGTCAGGATGAGGAAGGAGGAAAGCGGGAGGGAGAGGAGCAGATACATCCTCTGAAAACTAGGCTCTTCCTGAGTTATGTCTCTGGTGAGGGGTGCTGGGCTTCCAGTTGCTTTTGTCTGGGTCACTCTGAAGCAGGGATATATTTTCTCTCATTTCTTTTTTATTTTTTTTCCCCTTTTGTCTTTTTTCGTGACCGGTAACAGGATCCCAACCCTCGGTGTCGCGCCCACACCACGCTCAACCAGTGAGCGGACCGGTCTCTATATGGGATCCCAACCCTCGGTGGGAGTGCCGCCGCGCTCCCAAGCGCCGCACTCTACCAAGTGCGCCACTGGGCCGGCCCTCTCATTTCTTATTTAAAAATCAACAAGTGACTCTAGGCAAAATTAAATCCTACCTTTCATTTGAAGTTACAGAGCACTGATGTCCTGAATGCCTCCACATGAGAGGTAGTGAAGTGTAGTTGTTAGAGTTCAGGCAAACCGAAAATGTACTGTTGCAACTTTTCACGGGTGGTAGAATCTTAAATTCTTACTAAATAAACCTTGATTTAAGATTTTGTAGGGATTGTGAGGACTAAATTGACATAGTCATTCCGTTTAGAATTTGATTTCAAGTATGGTTTTGTGTCCCAGGGGACATTTGGCAATATCTGGTGACAATTTTGGTTGTCACAGATGAGGATGGGTGGTGCTATTGGAGTTTAATGGATAGAGGCCAGGGATGCCATAAAACATCCTACAATGCACAAAACAGCTCAACACAACAAAAAGTTAGCTGGCCCAAAATATCAGAAGTGACAAAATTAAGAAACCCTGGTTTAAACACTGTTATGATATTTTATAATGCATATACTGTATGCATAAGATAGAAATAAATGCTACCCATCACATACATAAATTATCACAAATTCCAAAAAGAATTTGTAGTCATGAAAATTTTCAGTAACTAACGTAGAAAAACTATGTCTGGTGGGTAATAAAACAATAACATACTCAGAGGATTTCCATTCTTAGAGCTATAGATCATGGTAATAAAGTTAAATTCTCAAAGAAAGTTATAGCAAGTAACCCCCATTACATCTGTAAATGAATTTAAAATATAGGCAAAAAAAAAATCTATGAGCCTGTTGAAAAAGAACAACTGCAGTATATATTGGAAACTGCTAATGAAAATAGATATACAGATCATGTCGATAGTCTGTAATCTGATTGCAAAACAATGGAGCTTAGTGATATTATAGATCTCCTGATTAAATATTTAGCTGCACTATTTATCTTTATGTAGCCAGTAGCTAACGCTGTGCCTGGCATGTAGTCAGGGTTCAATAAATATTTGTTGGCTAAACAAAGGAGTGCCAGAGGTTTGAGCGGAACTTCTTTGATCAGTGATTTTCATATTATCTGAAATTTTTATCCCCTTTTACTAAACAACAGTAACAAATTCATCAAATTTGAGATTAGGTCACTGATAACCTTCACCTCGCATATTGCAGCTCTTTTCCAGGCACTTGGACTGCTTGGGGGCAGGATCATGTATTATTCATCTTTTCATCCTTGTACTTAACATAGTGCCTGGCACATCTAGGGACCTGATTCATGTTGTTGAACCTTTGGTTTTTTTTTTTTTTTATTTATTTTTATTTTTTATTAGAGCCAACCATGTTCACTTCCCACCTACCTAAGCTGATCTCATCTGTCTCTCATTCTCAGGAGATGCCTTCGCCTCCTACTTGCTGGACTCTGAAGGCGATTCAGCACAAGTTGAATGGATGCCCTCATTTCCCATCCTCTTCAATCCCACACTCTCCTTGGCTCTTCTCTTCTCTGTTGTCCTGGCTGCTATTTTCAGGAAGAGGTGTCTTCCTTCTTTCTATTTTTTGATGCTCTTAATTTAACTGCTGCTCACTCCCCTGAGATCAGGCAATGTGGTGCAGTGAAAGAAAAGAGGGATGCTTGAAACTTTTTTTTATTGCTGGATGTGTGACCTCATGTGAGTTACTTTATTTTTCTGAGACTCAATTTCCTTCTGTCACATACGAGTGAGAATAATAATAATATCTGCACAAATATTTCAAAGGATTAATTGAGATAATGCATATGAAAGTGTCTTATAAACTCTGGACTACTCTTATGATTATTTGCAAATACTTAAAAGACATTTTCACTCTGCAAATTTATTAATCGATGATATGTAAAATGTAAACTTAGAGTTTATCAATATAGCTAAGTTTCCTTCTAAATTTGTTTCACTGGAGACTTTGACGTACAAACTATTATGTCATTGGTAGAGAAGTCGTTCATTTCATGGGGCTCACTAACTAGGGCTGCTTAATCTCAAAATGCTTCGGAAGCCAAGAAATCAATTATGCAGTATCCACGTCCCTGCATCCAAGAAAAACACAGCTTATAAAATTAAAAACCCATGTGTAGACCGTGGTGTGGATTAAAAGTAGTCAAAGCTGTGCAGAGTGTTCCTGAATTAAGAATGTTGATAGCCATCTGAGGAGCCTGATGGGATCCATATTCATAAGCCATAACTGTGAACACATAAAGGGCCCCATCCTCACTCAGAAGGACAGAGTTGGGAAGAAACGACTAGTCAGGGATCCTAGTTCACCTTCTACCTCTTCGTCTGAATTCTTAATACAGCACATCGCAGAGAACTGGTCTAAGTAGATACAGTGCCATTTGTGGCTTTCAATGAAGAAAACTTAGAGCCAGAAAAGACAAAGCCCCAGGGAGAGTGTGAGGGAGGAAGACTTCCTCTTCGGTCGTGCAGGTTTTCCTCAAGCCTCTGGCATCCCCGGCTGCTGTTTCACACGTATTATCTAACAGTGGCGGTTACTGATTTTACTGTCATAGCATTTTGCATATCCCACAGCATTTTGCATATCGTTTTCTCCAGTGGCTCCTTTTCATGTCTTCAGACATGACAATTTCTCATCTTTGAAATCCTTTTCTGACTCTGCTGCCTCTCCCAGCTTTATCTTAGCATAACTTCTTTTGTTATTAACAAGATTCTCAAATGAAGGACCCTTGTCTCTATTTCCATTTCCCCCAACATTTGCTCTTTAACCCCCCACAACCTGGCTTCCTTCCTCACTCCTCTGCTGTAGCTACATTTCTTAATTATCCTGCCAGTCAGCTCCTTTTCTTCAGTTCTCAATCTGGTAAACTTGGCAGCAATTTCTACTCTTGATCACTTAAAAAAAAAAAAAAAAAGATAGGCATCTTTTCCCTGATTTATTTGGGACCGTACCACAGGGATTTTGTCTCTGATGTCAAGCAGACCAAAGTTAAAATTCCAGCTGGAGACAATAACAGCATGGATCAAATGGGCAAATGTCTGTAAAATGCTTAGCGTAACACACAGCACATTGTAAATGATCATGAAATGTCAGTTATTATTATTACTATTACTACTATTATTTTGAATGCTGCTTCTCTCTGGCCTTTGTGGAATCCTCTTCTCCACTTCTGTCCTTTCCTAGGCTCATTCTGTAGACTTCTTTCCTTTCTCTCTTTAGAGCTGCTATCCATCTTCATATCTTTAACTGCCTTTTCCATGTGGGAGATTTAAATCCAGGAAGCCTCCAACTCTAACTTCTTCCCTGAGCATGAGCATTTTGTATAAAGCCCCATTAGAATTGTCATCACATTAAATCTGACATGTCTAACACTGAGTTTTTCTTCCCGTGTCCAGCAAATCCTGTTGACTTTCCCATCTTTTCAGCGAAGAAACCACGCTGTTGTCCTCTCAGCCCTGAGGCTGCCACCCTCTCTGACTCTTCCGTTGTTCTCTTCACCACACTAGTGTCCCTGTCCTGCTTTGCATCCTAACCTAAGATACATAACATCTTTCAAAATGTGACAATTAGTGAGTGACAGACTTTTTGAAATAAAAAATTGTATTTTGAGAAAAAAACAAATGTGGAGAAGCATATCAGACGTTTTTGGGGAACCTAGACAGTCTAGGAACATCTTCCCCTTGCGGCTGGTGACCCAACTTGCAGGCAGAGAGCCCGGGAGCACAGGCACAGCTCTGAGTGCCTCTCTTGCTAAATGAAATGCATAACAGTCGAAAGGCATATACAAAATTCAGTGTTTTTCTTGGTAGTTCCATTTCAGAGCCAGAACATTTTCTGTATTAGTGATAGGATGGACTCTGGACTGGGAGCCAGAAGGCCTGGGTTGCAGTGCAGGATCTGCCAGGCTGAGAGACCTGGGCCTAGTTTCCTTATCTCTAAAACGAAGAATTTGGACACGATCAATTTTTATGCTTATTCCATTTGTAGAACCTATTATTTGCCTAAGGTCTATAACTCATTGTGATATTCTTGATATTATCCTTAAAATTATATTGGGTAAAACCGCAAATAATCTGAGAGATGCAAATATAATTTGGTACAGCTGCAAATCCAGTCACTTCTCTCTTCTCTTCCCTAAGTGCCTAAGAATAGCTGAGATAGCCTTAATATTTTGTCGTCTATTATAAAGAGTAAATGTATGTACATTAAAAAATCTATATACCTTTCAACTTATTATAGCTGAAGTTCATTTTTCTGCAAACAGAACATTTGAATGTACTTTTATACACTATGGAGAATATCTAACAATCTCATGGTGACTTTAAAAGGCACTGCATTCCATCTCGCTTTGGAAACAAACCATGTGGTTACTATGTCCACAAGTTGAAACGTCCCATCAACAGATTTTTATTGATGATGGGGAATTCCAGGCTGGTGAGTGGGAGAGAACAGACTGGGAGCTCTTTCATAATCAGTGGTTCCCTGGCTGTTGTTATAACTGTGGCTTGAAAGAATTCTTTGTTCTTTGTTTGGGTTTAGCAAACACTTTGGGACTTTTGGTGGCAGCTGGCAGGGGCTCAGATTCATAGAGTCATGGAATTCTAGCTCTGATGGCACTGTAGGAGGCAGTAGAGCAGGAAGTTAGGAGCATGGCTCTGGAGTAGATAATTTGGGTGTCAATCCCGGCTCCACCAGTAAGTTTCTCATTCTTTAAGTTTCCTTTCTATGCCTTATAAAAAAAGAGTAATACTTTATATCTCACAAGGGTATTGCAAGGGTTTGATAACAAAGTGCTTGGCATAGTAAGTACTGAACACATTGAGGTCACTATTATTATCAGACAATGCCCTTATTTTACAGAGAAGGAAGAGAGGTTCAAGGTCCCATGGTGAGTCACTGGCAAGTCCAGTGCTGGAAGGGACCACTCCTGACACTCTGTCCTCCTCATACCTCTTCCTAGTTCTTTGGAATTCCCTGTCCTACCACACTCGCTCATCAAATCTGAAATGGGTGAAGATGAAAAGGGGATGACGAAGCCGATTCATGGTAGTCACCCATCCCTCCTGTACTGCCTCCGCTGATCGTTCATTTCTACGTGTCTCTTGCACCTATGCCTGCCCTTCTATACTGTTACCACCTTCAGTATTTATAGTCAACATCACGTCAAAAGATGTATCACCTTCAAGTAGCCATTAGTAACTTCTAAAGGCACATAGTTTGATAAACAGAGGGGTTTCTTGTTTGCTTTTTAAAGAAAACAACTATCATTGTATGAAATGGTATAATATCTTTGACTTCACTGTCTCCTTTCTCCTACCGCATCCACTGATAGTTACCTAAAGAATAAGCTACACCCTCCATGATGGCTGGAACCTCATTTCTACACCAGTGAATGAGTGCTACATGCTGTTTCTGTCTGAGCGGTGTGGACTCTGGCAATCCTATCCTTCAGGGGAAGCCGATGGTACTTAGCACCACGTTGCAGGCTCCCCCTGTCCTGTGCCTTGCCTACCACTCCCGGGTCACTGCCCACCAATTCTGCTTGGTTGACTTTCTGGTAATAATGGATAAAAATAACACATAATCAATAGGTCTTAAAAAATGAAAAATCATCAATAAAAATAAATCATAAAAAAGAATAAATCGGGTTCTCCAAATATGAGTACCTCAAGTTCCTTCTAAGTCTTCATTTCATTGTTCATAGTTTTTGATTCCCACTCTTGGAAATAGTAACTGCCTTTTACTGTATGTCTGGCATGTTACTTGCCCAGGGTCACCTCATCATGGGCCAAAATTTAAACCCATGTAGTCTGATGTAAAAGCCTCGGTTCCTGGGCTCTGCTCTAACTTGCTTTTGAAAAGTGAATACCTACCCATTGTTGACAATTTTGTTCAAGCTGTCCCTCATTTTCAAAAATTAGAAAGAATCTAGATGTTGATACGTGTGGGATTGGTTAAATAAGTAAAGATATATCTATTCATTGGAATAATATATAAAATAAAAAAATTAAAATTCATTGACATGGAAAAATAAAATATTGTCGGGTGAAAAAAGTTTGTAAATTAACACAGCTAGTGGAAATACTTGCCTCCCTTTCATATTTAAAATATACATACATCTATCTAAAGAAAAAAATCTGTATTATGCAACAACATGGTTAACAATGTGATTACTCTGTGTTATGAACTTAGAGTTTGTTTCCCCCCAAATTCATATGTTGAAGCTCTAATTCTCAATGTGATGGTATTTAAGGGGCTGGCCAGTTATCTAGTCGGTTAGAGCACTGCCTTGAAACACCAATGTGATGGTATTTGGTGATGGGGCCTTTGGGAGGTAATTAGATTTAGATGAGGTCCTGAGGGTAGGGCCTCTCATGATGGAATTAGTGCCCCTATAAGGAGATGATATAGCTTGGATATACTTGTCCCCACAACCTTTGTCACCACAAAGCTCATGTCAAAATCTCACCCCCAATGTGGCAGTGTTAGGTGTTTGGGTCATAGGCGCAAATCCTTTATGGACAGACTAACGCCTTCCCTTGGGGTTGGCAGTGATGAGTGAGTTCTCACTCTATTAGTTCCCACATGAGCTAGTTGTTTAAAGGACCCTGGTGCCTCTCCTCTCTCTTTCTTGCTTCCTTTTGCCATAAGAGGTGATCTTGTACCCACCAGCCAGCTGTTCTCTGCCATGAGTAGAAGCAGCCTGAGGCCTGCCGCAGATGCAGCTGTCCCAGAATCATGAGCCAAATAAGCCTTTTTTCTTATAAATCACCCAGTTTCAGGCATTCTGTTATAGCAACACAAAAACAGACTAATACAGGAGAGATACCAGAAAGCTCATGTGTTCTCTCTCCATGTGCACAAAGAGGTCATGTGAGCATACAGCAGGACTACAAGCCAAGAGAAGAAGCTGCAGAATGAGACCAACTTTGCAGCCACCTTGATCTTGGACTTCCCAGCCTCTAGAACTGTGAGAAATGAATTTCTGTTGTTTAAGCCACTTACTTAACTGTTACCTTGGGAAATTTACTTGCTCTCTTTGAACTGCTTTCTACATCTGTAAATCGGGGATTCTTTCTGCAGTGGAAAAGGTTAGAAGAAATACTGCATATATATGGAAAACAGCACAGCACCAACACCATAGTAGCTGCTCCACAAACACTAGTTTTGGCAGTTCTAAATCTCCCCCCAAATCCCTACCTCCCACCCTATTGCCACACAGGACAGCACTTCTGCATAATCTTCATACATGGTGGCAACAAGGGCATCTAAAGCCATGCTTGTCTAGAGGTGGAGCTGAGGCCCAACAAGAGTCGGTGGCATGTCTGAAGCTTACCGGTCTCTGAAGAACAGGAGTTCCTTTCCCAGCATTGTCACTGCATCAAAGTATGAACTGGAGTCACAGAGATCGGGGATGGATGGCCTATGAGGGGGGCCAAGGGGCACCGAGGGTTTTCCCAGGAATGTTTTCCGAGGTCCTAGGATTCAAGGTGATCTGGTCAAAATAGAAATGGGACTTTGGAGTTTGAACACCTCTGTTCTAGAGACTTGGGGGAGCTTGTACACTTTCCGTCTCTATATGTGATAAAGAGCATGGCTGTCGATGACATGTAGACATGGGATGGAAGCCTGGCTTCCCTAGTTGCTGAGTTGTGTGATTTGAGGCAAATAATTTAACACTTTTTTTTTTGTCTTTTTCGTGACCGGTAAGGGGATCGCGACGCTTGGTGTGGTGTCACCCACACCGCACTCAGCCAGTGAGCGCACCGGCCATTCCTATATAGGATCCGAACCTGCGGTGGGAGCGTCGCTGAGCTCCCAGCACCACACTCTCCCGTGTGCGCCACGGGGCCGGCCCATAATTTAACCATTTTAAACCTCAGCGTCCTCAATTGTAAATAGGAAGAGGTAATAATAGTACCTACCTCAGAAGGTCATTGTGAGAATTAAATAATGCCTGTAAAGTACTTAGTAGAGTGCTTGCTTGGCACAAAGTAAATGTTCAAAAAATTGGTTGCTATTACTTTATTGTTATACATATTTTGTTGATCACTGTTGGTGTTCCAAATCAGAAATGTAATTTAACAATTGCCATGGATTATTTCTTTGTAATTGAGTTATTTTTTTCTCAATAAGATTATAACTTTCTTGTGTGTGTTCCTATTATTTTTATATACTCCTTGGCATCTGGCACTGTGTTTAAGCCTTCTATGAGGCACCCAGGAAAGACTGGGTGAATTCTTGTGGAATTGATACACACTGAAGGTGTTGTTTGAAGGTATCTTCTGCTGGATCCTGTTGTAAAACAGAGACTCAGTCCTTCAGAGAGCTGTTGGTGAATTTTCAACTCCTGCTTTGCATCTCTGAGGACTATCTGTCAGCTGCAGAAATATGAGTGGGCTGTTGTAACCAGAGGAGAGAATCAGGAAAGAAGCGAGACACAGGGAAAGGGACAGGGTCAGAGAGGGGTTGAGATCAGAGATGGAGTAGGGGTTAGCAACGTGGCGAGGATCACAGGTGGGGTGAGACTTCAGGAGAAGATCAGAAAGTAGAAACTGATCAGATCAGAAAGGTAGGGAATGTCAGAAGTGTCCAGGTGGCTAGAGGTGGGTGATGTGTATGCTCCCTGGCAACATAAACCCATGTTTTCACATTTCATTCACTTGTGTAAAATTGGCAATGTCAAAATATGTGCTTTGCCTCCCGGCCAAGGGACAATGGCTATCAGAATGGCAGTGACTTGGCGGTGCACAACGATCTATAAGGGCAAGTATTTGGACTTGGCTCTTCTTGGCTGCCCATGGAAATTGCTCCATGTTGGAGCTCTGCCCCCAGATGTTCTGGAGCTGAGTTTGTAGAATGGAGACATGCACAAAAATTTTTTCTGTCCCGCAGGGTGGAGCAGAACTGGTACCTACCCTCTGTTGGAAATGGATGGAGCTGGCAGAAAGGCTTCTTTGGATAAAACCTGTCTTTTGTACCTCAGGTGAAATCTGTTCAAGATGTGTGTGCCCATTTCTAATCAGCCAGATGGTCTGGCCAACACACAGGAAGGCACTGGGGGTCTGGGCTCTCCAGGCCCTTTAGGCTGGCAGGAAGGAGAGAGGCTGTGGCAAGCAAAGGATGAATAGCCAGTTCTCCGAGGCTCAGGGGAAAGTCAGTTATGTAGATTTTTTCTGCCTTTTATTCATGAATGAAAAATTGCCAAGATTCCTTCTTATGAATTAATAGATTTGTTTTTCCCTTAAGGAAAATTGGATATCGAGTTTCTAATAATCCCTATTACCTTTTGAAAGAATTACACTTGAGGTAATTTTGACTATCTTGGGATATTTCCTGTCTTTGAACCTCAGCTTTCTAAGGCACGAAATGAGGAAAACATTTCTTTCCCTACAGCTTGTCCTGAGGATGGTGTGGAATGACACATGTGAACAAGTTTTGTAAACTGCAGATTGGTCTATACAGCTGAGTCATGGAGTTATTATCATCATCACTGCTATTTTTAGGGAGATATGGTCACTTATCTGCAAATGGGTGAGCACCGTGTATAAGAATTAGAAAATATAGTCATCGTCTCCTAGTGTGTGAATCCTGACCTGCATTAAAAAAAACAGATAAATGACTTTGTTTTCTATGGCCATCCAGGGACCAATATGCTCTGGAGGAAAGATGTAAAATTTAATTGCACTTCTTTTTTTTTTTTCCTTTTTGTCTTTTTTCGTGTCCGGCAACGGATCGCAACCCTCAGTGTCGCGCCCGTACCTTGCTCAGCCAGTGAGTGGGAACCGGTCTGTATGTGGGATCCGAACCCTCGGCGGGAGCGCCGCGGCGCTCACAAGCGGCGCACTGTAGCAGTGCGCCACCGGGCCGGCCCTAATTGCACTTCTTAGAGAAGAAAGCAATATTCATAACTGGTGAATAAGCTCTTCACAAGAAGGCATAGTTGTGGCTGTGGTCTCTAGCTTAATCTTTACCTATGCAGGTAGCTCCTGGAAAATACACTTTCTTTAAGTTGGAGACTGAATGAATGTCAGTTTCAGGGTTCTTGTCACTTTTCAGGGTTTTAAAGAAGTATAGCGATCATACCGTACAGTGCCTGGATCCCTTTCACATCATCCTTGGGGAGGTGGAAGTCGTACGGATCCTGGTACTTATAAGTTGGGTACATCAGTGCTGATGGGTCTGTGGAATGGGCCAGGCCCAGTGCATGGCCAAATTCATGAGCAGCAACAGTAAACAAATTGAAACCTAAATAGGATGAGAGAAAAAAAAAAAAAGACAACATCAACACGGGTTTTTGTTTTCTCCATCTTCTGTCTTTATAGGAGAACTTATGCCCAAACCACAGTTAACTCATCTCCTTTTCATAACTGGACGATTCAAAGGTTGGTAGGTTATTCTGGCACTTAGCTTTGTTGACTTTAGTTCTTTTCCCCTTGGCTAGAAGGGGATTCTGGTGGGGGAGGATGAAGATATAAATCAATCCATTTTGCTCATTGCCAATGATACTTCGTAGATGGATAAAGAAGGACCTTAGAGCTAAGAGTGGCACTGATATTTGGCAATAATACATAGATTTAGACCACAAATACTTTAGTAGTTCCCTGCTATTATAGCTACTCCTCTTTATCCATACATGTTTCACAGTGAAGATTTCCAGATGACTTGCATGATATTCTGAAACCTTTATACCCATCCCCATCATGCTTCTCAGGAAAGTACTGATTCCCTTGGGTCATTTCTGAACGTAGCCTGTTTGCAAGTACGAGTGAGAAACAATAAATCCTTGTACTATGTGGTTGAAGGAAAAGAGAGCTGTGTGTTGAGGAGGGGATTGCTGGTTCTTGAGAGTATATGCTATGAAACAGAGATCAGACACGTCTACAGCACAACTGGGGGTGGGTCTTTTCCCTTATGGTGTTCCCTTTTGGATTTTTGGCTTACTTGTTTTTCCTAGCCAGCCCCCCAAGTTAAAGGGTGGCTTGGGACGTTGAACCTCAAGGTTTCATGATGGAAGCCCAGAAGAAGGTACAATATTTTCCAGGTTATGGTGAATTGTGCATATATACCATTCTTTCCCATAGTCCACTTCTCAGCATTGTCGAAATGTGTATCTCCTCCCAGGCCTTCTCCAGGTGCAAATGCATGGGCTAGCGTCCCTCGAGGCCCATCGAATGGGTAGGAATCCCCGTGATCTAAACAAATGGGGAGAAATGCCAACAGGATTGAGTTCTTCTAGCAATCTTGAGGGGCACATGACATTACAGAGAATGGACAACATTTTTTTTTTTTTTTTTTTGGGTGGCTGGCCGGTATGGGGATATGAAGCCTTGACCTTGGTGTTATCAGCAGCACGCTCTAACCAACTGAGCTAACTGGCCAGCCCTGGATAACATTTTGAATAGCACCGACACTTACATTTACTTTTCAATATTTATTTTTAATGATAGGAAGTTCCCAGTCGATGAGTAACTACCCATTGAAAAATAAAAAGGGCTATTTTGTACTTCAAAGATAGTAAGCCCTAAAGATAAGAAAACTTTTTTTTTCTTATTGTCTTTATTGTGACTTCTGTTAACTGACACATAGTGCATGCACTGTGGACTGTGTTCACTCCATGCATTACAAAAGGAGAAAGAACAGAGAGACATTCAATAGCAACCTCATCTGCTGATCAGAATGTGAACCTGTTGCAGAATGAGCTTTCAAAATACGATTCAGCTGAGGTGCTGGTAGTAAATTGAGCATGTGTGTGCTTTCTGTTTTTCTAGCACAATATAATACAATTTAAGGAAGTGTCAAAAAGGAAATTTCTCTGTAATTTTGATATGCTTTCATGCATAAAACTCATGAATGTAGCAAAAGTGATTATAAAATCCTAACTTTTAAAGCTTTACATTTTTTTTTGTTTTATGATCTATATTTTAATTTATAGCTCATTACAAATTTAGTAGAAAAGGAAGAAGAACAAAATGAGGGATGTAGCAGAAGCAACATTTCACAATTTTTTAGAATGTTAGTGAGGATATCTTGTTTTTTTAAAAACAAACAAACAAACAAACAAACAAACAAAAACAAAGTTCTGGCATGCCACGCCTCAGGTTTTAGTGGTGTTCAGTCAGGTTGCATGTCCTGAGGACTTAATGCAGTGGTGGTACAGTCACTAGTCAGCTTGTGTGTTAGGAGACAGGACACCAGCTTGAAAGATGGAGAGAACCAGACATTAACTCCATGGCCCCCAAGTCTGCCCTGAGTCACACTGTCCTGCTACTTCACCAGGGGTGGCCTTTTCCCCCCAGTAGGAACAGAACCTGCCATGGACCAGGTTACACCCAGGGCCATTTCTAAAGGGTTTGTACTCAGGACCTGCTTGATCTTCTCTCGCCTAGCTCCTAAGCATGTTTTCCCCCAGTGACATCGAGTTAAAATTAAGATCAGGACTTGAAACGACAAGGACACTTAGAAATGTGTCTGTGGAGGGGAAAAGGCAGGGCTCTCACTTACCTTGACTGTCAGGAAGCTGAGAAGGAAAAGGAATTTCATGGGCCATCTGGCCTTTCCTTTATCTACTTCCCAGACATGTTTCTCTGGGGACTCAGAGCTCTGCACCAATCCCTGTGCAAACTTATGCCTCTACTCCCTAGCAGGATGAGAGTGGGTAAGAGGAAGGAGTGGGTAAGCTGGAGGCAGGACCTCACATGCACTTCCTGAAAGGTAGTCTGCATGTGTGGACTTCCCTAACCATTGCTGCAGGGGGCAAAGCTGCATCAAGGTCTCCGTGGAGTTTATTTCCTTCAGGGAGGATTAAAGATGGGAGATTCTTGGCCTATATGGAAGGGGGTATAAAATGATGAACATGACAGGAATGGGAGGTCAGGTGGCCTCCTAGACAATGGGAAAGGCCAGTCTGGCAGAATGTGTCCCCTACTGGGGCAAAACCATAATGAAACTTGTTACAGTGACTGTACTCTATAGCTGTGTCTAATGATGACAGGAAATGCTAAGTACGCCTTTTTCTTTCTTTCTTTTTTTCCTTTTTGTCTTTTTTTCATGACCGGCAACGGATCGCAACACTCAGTGTCGCGCCCGTACTGGACCGGGACCGGCAACGGGATCGCAACTCTGGGTCTTGCTCCCGCACCTCGCTCAGCCAGTGAGCGGCCGGTCTGTATGTGGGATCCGAACCCTCGGCGGGAGTGCCGCTGCACTTCCCAAGCGGCGCACTGTAGCAGTGCGCCACTGGGCCGGCCCTAAGTACGCCTTTTTCTATTTTCTGGCCAGGGGAAGATCGTGACTTGACCGTGGTCTTGGCCTCTGTCCATCACAGCACTGTGTGGGGGAGGACTGTGCTGGTCACTTGGATTAAATATGCAGAAGAAACTGGTGGAATATTCTCCTTTCGATTAGTAGATGGAACCAAGAAGCAGCACAGTACCTCCAGTTTCAAAAGATATCATGATATCCGCTTCTCCTGCGAGGACTCTAACAAAGTTCAGAGGGACAGCGCCACTCCAGGCCTGCAAGGCCATCTCTACTGCTTTGTCCACCTCCACAGCACTCATGGAAGGTGTGTATTTGGATATTCTGTGAAAATAAGAGGAACAGGTTTTCCTTTCTGTAAATGCTCCCAAGTGAAGAAGGCAGGAATTATGTTATTGGTTGTATTAAAAATAAAAATGTTGAACATAAATCTACAATTTAGTTATTTTCCTCTCAAACAAGAGTTCTCATTTTGCTTTTATTTATTTTAAATTGCTGCATGTTAAACAAGAAGAAGAATGAAAGGGAGAAATAAGAGGGCACTGAGGTACTGAAAGAGTTTGGCTTTCGTTGCTATTGCACTACCATTAATTAAAAAAAATAATCCTTGTGTAATGTTACAGGTAGTAAAAAGTCCATTCCTTAACGTGGTTTTCATTGAGAGAGGACCTCTTTCTCCCCGAAAGGGACTGAAAATTTTCAGTTATAAAATTACACACGTGGAGTTTTGAAGTTTTGCAAATTCCCATTCAAAGACCATCAGGATTTCCCCAGGGTTGTTGGGAAATGTTTTTTTCTTAAAATAATGCATTCTTAAAGAGGAAGTGTTAGCTTTAAAAAAGGATGCTCACTGGGACTGAAAAAGGGTTGAGCCTTTCAGCAAGTCCTGGTGTAAGAACGACATTTGAAGGCAGAAAAATGTAGCACTTTTTGGGCAAACATAGGTGGAGAAAAAGCTGGTGGTTTTCTAGAACTTTCTGCTCTGGAGCCCAGGGGCTGGGATTTTTGTTAGCAAGCAAAGGAAGGTCAGGAGAGAGAAACTTTTTCCTGGACGTTGGGCTGGGCTGGAATAATGGATGCAAAGTGAGAAGCTAGATCTCTGTGAGTGCCAAACTTGGGAGCAGGGACAGAGCCTACTTTCTTTTTTTCCAGCTCCTAGTCCAGTGCCTTGCACATAGTAGATGCTCAGCAAATGCTTGATAAATAGACGAGCTAATGAATAAAAGCCAGTGGTGTTGGGGCCTACTCAGTGGTTCTCAAACTTTAGGACCTGTCATAACTATCTAGGAAGCTTGTTAAATATACAGGTGTGGTTCAGAAATCTGCATTTTAATAAGTATCGTAGGTTATTCTGATGCAAGGGATATAATTTCATTTGGAAACCAACAGCAGTAATCCTGGGGTCCCAAAAGGAAGAATCATATTCCACAGAGAAGATGGTAAACAGCTCATTTCAGGACTGGAGAGGGAAGAAACAAGGAGCTCCTTCACCCCAGGGGTTGAGGCCAAGAGGAGGGAGCTGTAGAGTTGAAGAGGGAAACCAGAAAGACCTTCGAAGAGACTATTTAATGCTTTCAGAATATGCCAAGCCCCTTGTATAACACGAGTCTGTGATTTATCACAACTCTAGATTGTGGGTGCCTTGAAATCCCCTCACATGTTGGATAAGTCAGCCATATCTTTGAGCTGACTGTGTGTTGGGCTGGAGAAGACAAGGATGGAGAAAAGAGAAAGCACCAGAAAAGAATATGGAGAAGATCCTGGCCCAGGGTCTAGAGACTGATACAGCAATAGTAATAACAGCTAATATTCTTTGAAGACAAAGTATGTGCTAGATGTTGTTCTAAGCCCTTTCTGATGCAGTATGTTAGCTAATCCTCACAACAACCCGCAAGAGGTAGGTTATAATCATCATCATCTACATTTTCTGCTTAGTCAGGATTTGAGCTCTGTCTGTCTGACTCCAAAGCTTATAGCAGCACTTAAGCCCTGTGCTGTGTTCTTCCTTTTTTAATCTTCTGGGTTATGTTATAAGAAGTTATTCCGAGATCCAGATACAAAGATAGCCTCTAGTGTCTTTTTCAGGGAAAGAGGGCAGGTGAGTTATTTGGGAGCAGGAGTGGGTGGGCAGTGTGGGGGTGCCCAACTTATCGCCAGGATATTATGCCTCTCCAAGTCCACATTATCTTGATCTGTGCCCTTTGTCTTCACTGTACATAGACTAAGATTCTAGGACACAGTTTATTTTAAGAAAATTATGAAAAGGCTCTATAGATTTATATGCATTTCTCTTATCTCCTAATAACTTGCGTGCTCAACTCCTTAAGAGATTTTTCTTTTCCAATTGCTTTGATTTTTTTGTTCAGAGCGCCACCTTATGGATTTATAGGCTCATGGCAGGTAACGAGTGGCCAAGCCGAATCCCCTGGCGGCTGGCTGTGTTCGCGCCCCTCGTTTGATCACATGGACTCACTCGTGTGCTGGAACAGTTTAACGACCGCTTCTGGAAGGAAAAAATAACCCTCCTGATTTGTATGGTTCACTGGTTTCTGCGTTGTAAATACCCTCACTATGGCTAATCTCAAGCCACCAAGTTGCCATCACTGAATGCGACGTTGGGAAGAGAGGAGCAGGAGCAAACCACTGAGTAGTGTTTCCACTATGTGGACGAAACAGATGTAATAGCCTCATAAACACAGATAATGAGATGTGGAAAATAGAAAGTGATATATTTTCATTAGCTTTATTTTTTAATATGATTTATTTAATTGTAAGTTTGCATAATTTAAATTTAACTGGCTGTGTCTTAGCAACCAGCTCACAAAGTTCGTGGAAACTTAACAGCTGGCTGCGAAATTCCTGACATTATAAAGATTGGCTCCTGTGAGCCGTCAGGAGCCAGCTCCAGCACACCACTGCTGGCCTACTGTAACAGTCCAGCCTTTCTCCATCTCCAGGTATCGTTCAGATGGACTCATTCTAAAAAGGCAGTCTGATCCTGATCCTGGCCGGGCTCTCCATTGCCCTGGGATGAAGTCCAAACTCCTTCACATCATGTTCTAGCCGCCCTTCAGGCTGCTTTGACGATCTCATTAACCAGCATTCCCCTTCTGGCACCCTCTACTCCAGTGCACGCACCAGGCACTGTCGGCAGGAATGCTGCCCAATGCGCCAGGCCGTTCCACTGTCTGCTGCTATTTGCTTGGTCTGCTTTTCTACTTGGAAAACCCCTGACGTTTGCAAGGCCTGGGGCAAGATTACAAATGGAGGCCACTCTTCTCTTCCCATGCTGCATCCATCTGGCATGAGCAAGGCCCACATAGGCAGACCAAGGGGCAGGTATTGTAGATGGCCCACCCTTGGTGGAAGTGACCTGGTGAGTAGGACTATGCTGTCCCCAGAAGCAGGTCAGGCTGCTGGGCTCGGGAATTCCAGCTTCTGTACTCAGAGCATAGGGAGGAAGGACAAAGGTTGTGGCTGGGTGTGTCGCCTTGGTCTACACTGGATGAGGCCAGAGGATGGGGGAAGGGGAGGGTACCAGGAGAGGGTGGCAGGAGATTGGGGCTAAGGGCGAAACTGCTTCTACTTTGCCAGCTCATATCAGGCTCAGATGTCACCGCCAGTTCCTGGGCAACTTGGTAGCTCCCTCTAGATTCCCCCCGCACCAGTTCTCTGTTTACACCTGTGGTTTCACACTTTTCACACAGAGCTGGAGCTATCTGTTTGCATGTCTGTCTCCCGCAAAGGACTATGAGTTCCCTAAGGTCAGAAAATGTGATCTATTTACCTTTATAGCTCCAAAATTGAATGCCTGTAGTAGGCACTTAATACATCATCAATAAGTAATTTTCAGAGTCAATGAAATAACTTATTAATAGGTGAGTTTATCTTTTTTAGTGGGCAGGTTAAGAAAACTGGTTTGTACTGTCAGGACATTAATGCTAGACAACTACTTTCCTTTGAAGATTAATGTGATGTTGCTAACTAGTAAAATTGTGTGTAATGTCTAAAATGGCCAGTCATTATGATAATCCTGAAATCACATTTTCTGGTGAATTGTCCATTGTCACTGTCTAACAGCTGGCCCTAAAAAGTTCTTACTCTTTGTTGTGGTTCTAAGGAGTCATAACTTTTATACAGATCAGAGGGAAGACATTTTTTAAAGAAGAGAAGAGACCGAAGGTGTTTCTCTCTGAGTTTGGAAAGACTCGATCTCATTACCTGTATGTCAAAGTATTTTTTTTCCATTTGGGTTCACCTGGGAAGAGGCGATAGTTTGCCACATCAGGAACTCCACAGCGAGGCCTCTTCATCACATCCATGGTGGTCTGGTCTAACTTTCCAGTGACTTGGAGGCCAAAGAACGCTTGCAGCTCCTTGATCTTCCTCACCATGGAACTGCCCCCTTTTGCAACCATCTCACCAATCTGGTGTCCTCCTTTCTTTGTGTAGTACTTGTCAAGATACGCCTGAAATGGAGAGGGAAGCTGACACTTCCAGGGCATAGTCTGGGAAATACTCATGCTCAGGTAAGACAGGAAACAATATTCTTTTTTTTTTTTTTTTTTGTCTTTTTGTCTTTTTTTCGTGACCGGCAACGGATCGCAACCCTCAGCGTCGCGCCCGTACCGGACCGGGACCGGCAACGGGATCGCAACCCTTGGTGTTGCGCCCGCCCCTCGCTCAGCCAGTGAGCGGCCGATCTGTACGTGGGATCCGAACCCTCGGCGGGAGCGTCACCGTGCTCCCAAGCGGCGCACTGTAGCAGTGCACCACCGGGCCGGCCTGGAAACAATATTCTTAATGTATTAAAAATAGTGTGTAGCTTAGATTCCCATTTTTGGAAAAAATTAGACATGTTTGCATAGATAAAGCTTTGATATCCCAAATTATTAATGATTGTTATTGGGTGGTAGGGCTTTTAGATTTTTTTCTTTTGTCCATCTGCATTTTATAGCTTTTCTGAAATGAATATAATGAATATGCATTTTTGCCTTAATTTTATAAAAACTATGGCAGGAAACTGATGTGAACATTTTTCCCATGGATTAATTATTTGTTATTGAAGTTATTTATCCAACTTGCAAAAAAAAGGGCTAGCTGGTTTCTTTGGTAAACAGTTATTGGTATCATATTTTCATCATGCATAATGTGAATCAGTAGTTTTTAACTTTCAGAGATATTATATTCCAACTCTCATCCTATTCAAAGGCAGAGGGTTGATCTATTTTTCAGCTGAGGCACTTAGTTCAGGTGTGCCCCACACATTAGGTGAACTTTGTTTCCAAGGGACAGGTTTTCTAGGGCCAGCTTTTTATCTGGTGAGGCAAATAAAATGAGCCGTAAATTATAAGGCTTTCATGTGTATCTAAAGACTTAAACCCTTTAGTATAAGTTGTTCAAACACTTCTATGACTCAGGACTGGGATTAGGGTAAAATGGATGAAGCAGGGTTATGCAAAAACAGGGTTGAGGCCTGCTTTTGGCCCAGGAATTTTACCTATGTGACTTATTTCAGGAAAATAACCGAAGAGCAGCTAAAGATTTACGTATTTTCATTTTATATAATTTTATATTTATATAGTAAAGTTGTTCCTCAGTATCCTTGAGGGATCGGTTCCAGGACTCCCTCACAGTACCAAAAAGTGCAGGTGCTCAAATTTCTGATATAAAATGGTGTAGTATTTGCATATAATCTATGCATATCCACCTGTAAAACTCATCTCTCGATTACTTCTCATACCTAATACAATATAAATTCTATGTACATAGTTGTATTGTTTTTATTTATGTATTTTTTGTTGTATTGTTATGTTTAATTGTTTTTTTTCCCCAAATATTTTTGACCCACAGTTGGTTGAATCCTAGGATGCAGAAGCTGTGGATACAGAGGGCCAACTGTTTACAATTGCTTATTTATTAGATATAAATAAAATATCATTCACCTATATATTAACCATATATATTATGCAAATTATTTACTTACGTATTATGCACACATTATATATATATAAAAATAGTGAAAAATTGGAAGTGACTTTAATGTCTTAACGATAGGGGATTTGTTAGATATATTTTGTATATTCATGAGATGCATTACTAGACCTCTACTAAGATCATACTTTTGAAATATAAATATTTAATAGCATCGAAGAATGCTCTTAATATAATGGCAATATACCAAGAAAAGCAGAGGAAAATCTTTATGCAGATTATAATCACAATTCATAAATAAACCAAACACACAGAACACAATAAATAATGAAAAGGAAGCATTCTGAATATTAATGTTGATTACCTCTGGGTTCTGAAGTTTGGGTGGCTTAATTTCTTTTTTACCCCTTCCTATATCCCAAAGGTTTCTACAATGAACATGGACTGTTATTTTTTTTTAATTGGTTATGAATATTCATGAGATACAAAGCTGATTGTCACCCCTCGTGCCCGTGATGTGGGGTAGGACTGTTATTGTTAAGGAAAAAATAAAAGGAATAAGTCTTACTGTTTGGAGAGGGTGCACTGTTTCCTCACTGCAGGGTCAACCGATCCTTCACTCCTGCCCTGCGTGTGAGAGGACCTTGCTTTTGTGGTAG
Source organism: Galeopterus variegatus (assembly GCF_000696425.1). Taxonomy (NCBI): domain Eukaryota; kingdom Metazoa; phylum Chordata; class Mammalia; order Dermoptera; family Cynocephalidae; genus Galeopterus; species Galeopterus variegatus. The sequence goes on along the minus strand of NW_007728043.1, from coordinate 39,172 downwards.
TGTCTCTTGTAAAAATTTTAGGTGAGATGAGAAGCCAAGGGGAGGAAAAGGGAGAGGCAACCACATGGAACCCAGAAGAGGTGCTCTAAAACAAAGGCGTGACTAGATGGTTCCATTTCCATCTCTGGTCAGGCCATCTTCAGTGAACATTTTACGTTTCTGATCTTTTTTGCAAGATGAAGTTGATTGGATGAGTCACTCCTGTTTGCACAAGTTGACGCTGTGATAATGCATGTAAGTGATCATGTCTGAATTTTATGTACCTCAGAGCCAAGCTTGGGGATAAGAACAGATGCTCCACATTTCTGAGACCATTTTGATTTCAAATATTTTGTTCCCTGTTAGATTATGTGTTACACTCCACATTGTAAATTTTGTTTCATAAAATATGATCATATAAGGGAAGCTGCTCATGATAAATGAAGTGGAAAGCATGTTCATCACTACTGTTACAGTATGAGCAGTGTATATAAACAAAAGTGACACGTATAGTCATAACTCAGGATGAGGGTGAGGACAGTGGTGGGTCACCAAAAACACAGCAATTAAGATAAATATTTTAATGCAAAATTTTAAAAAACCAATATTAATGCAAAAAATCCATGATAAACAAAATTTTGAAATTTTAAATAAAGACAGGATTCATTCTTGCCTCTCTTGCCTCACCCGAATCCTGGCCCTGAATCATAAAAAAGTGTTTTGATAGATATAGGAATTAACAATGGTTATACCTTAATGATGGAATTAAGAGTATTTCTTCTTTTTTTGTCTTTTTCGTGACCAGTAAGGGGATCACAACCCTTGGTGTGGTGTCACCCGCACTGCGCTCAGCCAGTGAGCGCACCGGCCATCCCTATATAGGATCTGAACCCGTGGCAGGAGCGTTGCTGCGCTCCCAGCGCCACACTCTCCCAAGTGCGCCCCGGGGCCAGCCCAAGAGTATTTCTTTTTAATCACTGAGTTTTATATATAGTATAACCTATATATATAGGCGACTGGCTGGTATGGAGATCCAAACCCTTGACCTTGGTGTTGTCAACACCACACTGTAACCAAACAATTTATATAACCAAATGTTTTTTTGGTTAAAATATGCATAAGATTCTCGATCTATGGCACAAAAGGTTTAAGGCTGGTTATAGTAAGTAGGATTAAAACAGTATCTTCTAATAAAGCAAAAACAAAGATGGAAACTATTCCTACTTAAAAAGAGAACAAAAATTGGTTACAATTGGTGACGTAAGTGAATTGTTCCCTACCGGGTGCTCCCGTGGGACGTGGTTCTTATACTAGTAAAGCACCAGTTACATTGCACTATAAACCACCCTCTCCACTGATTTCTTGTCACTCTCACGTACTCAGCTGCAACCTTCTTCCTTTTGGGGACCGTGACTCCTTCACAAATACGGCTCTGTGCCTGCCACAGTACTAGGCTCAGAGTAGATGCTCAGTAATGTGCGAGCTCTTTTTGTTTAGGCAAAATATGAAAATAAGCTTCTTTGAAGAATTATCATGTGTCCTGAGAGCCCAAAATTCTGTGAACTTTCTGGCCAAAGTTATTGACAAGCGTTTGCAGACTTTTCTGAGTCAAACTGCTCTACCAGGCACTTAGAATTGCTTTTGTGTTATATTCTAATGTTTGCATGCAGTTGGCTCAACACTTAATATTGGCACAGGGCCAAAGATTTCAGGACTCACCAGAACTGTCCCATTTGCTCCTCATCTTCCCCACTCCCCCACTGTTAAAATCACAGAATTTTAGGGTTGATTATCAGGTGGTACTCTCTCTACTTCTTTTCCAACATTTGACAAATAAAAATAACAGAGGCCCGGAGGTCCTTCCGTGCAAGCCAGTGGCCCAGGTCTCCCTCCAGACTCCTCATTCAGTGCGCTTTCCTAGTGTCCTTCCTGAGAATTGAGAGTTTAGAGCTCAGACCTAAGTATGCTTCTGGACAAGGTGAAGTTCAAGGTATGGTTTCTTCAACATTTCTCTCTTTTTTGGCTAAGTCATAGAGATGGAATTGTGAGAACTTTCGATGCTGTCTGAAAAATCCTAGGTTGTAGTCTGGGCTGTTTCACTGACAAGCCTGGGCAATTATTTTAATTTCTTGCTTTCAGCTTTCTCATCTATGAAATGGGGCTGGTTTCTGTCCAACTGACCACACTGTTGTGAGGATCAGTGAGGTCCTCAATGTGAAAATGCTTTTAAATTTATCAGAAGACTTTAAAATGCCCTTTTACTCACTAATTCTACTTCTGGAAACCTATCCTGAAAAAATAATTGTTTAGTTTAAGCTGATGTACAAAGATGCTCACAGAAACATTATTCATAAAGAAATAACCTATTTCTTTAATATAGGAAGTGGTTAAATAGATTATAACTCACATATACTCTGGAATATTTGTGGCTTTAAAATAATGTGATAAAAATAGTATAAAAATAAAAATTTTCTTATGAGAGAATAGTGAGAAAAGTAAGAACCAAATTTTGAAGACAATAACAACTAAAAATAATCTTTATCACAGAAAATAAAATGGTAGTAACAACACCTGAATTTAATAGTTTGTATTTGAAAGGTTGTATTTTTATTTTTTGTTTTCTTTAATTATGAGTTCATATAGTAATAAAAAATTGTTATTTTAAAAGACAATTAAAAAAACCTGTTTTAAATATCGTATTGATGCTACTAATTTTTTTTTTTTTTAAACAGGCAGAAAAACCAGAATAAAACCCTGGACTATGAGAAGAGGTAAGCACTTTATTATTTTTTTTATGTATTAAAAAAAGCCTTTTATGCAAATTGGCAAATGAGAATTTAAAGGAGGCAAGTGGACATTAAATAAATCAACTAGAACCTGTTTATCTTTTTAAGTGTAGATTCTTGTGTCCATGGGTTTTGGAAGAAGTGCTGGTGTCTGGGAACATGGCCTGCCTGGTGTTTCCAGGCACAAGAAGCCATTTGCTCTCAGCGAGTGAGTGATCTAGAAAGAAGACAGCGGTCTCTGTAAGCACGTTCTCTGCTTAGCCTGCATCAGGCTCCTGGGCCTCAGATGGTCCGCAGGCCTGGCCTGTTCCTGGGCTCAGCAGTGCCCTCTTCCGTGATCTCTCAGCGGTGGTCTGAGATCGCACCCCGAGCTCCTTCACTCTGGGGCTGCCACGCTTGCTGTTTCCACTGTCTGGGCTGCCTTGTGTTCAGGTCTTCACGTGACTGACTGGTCCTTTCACACATATCAGATTCATCTCAAATGTCGCTTCCTCCACGAGGCCTCTCTGGACTACTATGTTAAAAATGTCCCTCCCCTGTGTGCATTCCCCCACTGCCCCAGTCACTCCCTATCATCCTGGTTAATTTTTCCCCAGTATCACATCATTTTATGAAATAATCTTGTGCACGTATTGATTGGCATGTTTATCTCTTTCTGGCACCTCCCCACTGGTTCTGCTGTCCCCATGAAAGCGCCCTAAAGGCAGGGACTTGACTCATTTTGTTCCATGTGTTCCTCCAGCACAGACACATAGCAAGCATTCAGTAAATGAACCTAAGCTGCCTATTTTCATGCTGTTCTTGTTTGTGATCTTGTAAGGTGGATAAGGTTATTACACATTTTTCTAAACTATAAGGTGGGACATGAATCCCTTCTAGTCTCTGGGACCCACTTTAGAGGTCTGGCCAAATCACGTCAGCCTCCTAAAGAGGGATGAATCTCCCTGCCCAGTGCTGATGACCAGGACCATTGCTGTGTGCCAGGTGACAAGATGTGGACAAGGTCTTTCTGAGTATGTCATAAGAGAGACTGACTTATTTTGGAGAGGAAGAAGTAAGGAGTTACTAAAGGTCCCCATCATTCCAAGGCCACCCCATTCTTTCTAAACACATCTAGCTGATCCCTGATCTGCTAGGCCAGCAAGAATAGCTCCTTTAAAGAGTTTCTGGCCTCATTCCTGCATAGACTGGGGCTGGCTATTTTTTTTTCCTATAAAGGGCCAATGATCAATATTTTTGGCTTTGCAGGCTATATACACTGCCATTGTGGTACAAAAGCAGTCATAGACAATATGGCGATGGCATATATATGGTTATGGCATATAACACACATGGCCAGGTTTGGCCTGTGGACTGTAGTTTGCCTGAACCCTTGACTGGAATCAGGGTCTCCGGCCACCTCAGATCTGTTCTGGCCTCAGCATGGCCACCCTTCTGAAGGTCACAAAACCTCTGTAGCATCTGAATCAGAGTGGCATGAGGCTAGGTGGGGGAAATTGCATCTGGGAAGAAAGAATACGAACTAGATGGCACTGATAAAACACAATTTTCAATAGATCTCAGTATTCTGAGTTCTTTTGAATTTAGTTCATCTAAAAGTGGGCTCAAGTCAAAGTTGAATTCAACAGGCCTTTACTGGGCATCTACCGTATTGTCTATATGCAGGGCAGGGTTGCTATTCAAAATGTTTACTGAACTGGTGTAACAGGGGAGCTGACCAGTGAGAATGAACTAGTGGTGGAAACAATCGGTCCCTATGCCGGTGAGCATGGGTGAAAATTAGCTTTACAGTGCCATGGCCCAAGCAGTACCAGGTGCAGCCTGGCAGTGGGAAAGCGGCCCCGAGGCAGAGCTGGTCATCGCAGAGTTTCTAGAATTTTGACAGGCTCTTGAAAGAGAGGCCCATGTGCAAAAACATCTCCTCCACATATCTGCCACTAATGTCAGAAATTCCATCATTGGAAACCAATTTCTTTAGGTTAAGGATTACTACCTTCCTTCCTTTAATGCAAAAACACTTGGAAGCAAATACACATTGAATTATTTTGGGTTATGAGGTCTTTGCAAAAATTGTAGTATGAATTAACTAGATCAGATCCTTTCCAACAGTCAAATGGGAGAGATATTAAAAGAAGAAAATATAGAATGTGTAAGTAAATAAGGGTAGTTGGGGAATATGCTTTAGAGAAGAAAGCCCCTCAAATGAGAAGCAGTTGACATCCAGGAAAAACTTTGTCCACTTTAAATTTAGATCAAGGTTATCTCGAATACAAGAGCCATTAAGAAAATGTGAACACAGGAAATCCTTTTTGTTGAGACTGCTAGAAAGCTTAGTACTAAATTCACAGCCTGCCTTTGGTGTGCAACTTTTATACCTCGGTTTTTATTTTTCTACCTCTATTTTTTTTTTCCTACATTATTCCTCAAATACTACTTTTGTCGTTTTGTATTTTATGTTTTTTACAAGCCACCTTGAATTCTGCATGAAGCAAGATACCTAGGTAGATATATACTCCTTTATTAATTCAGTTATGCAACACATGCCTTAATATGCCCCAGACATCAATCTTAGACGGATAGGAGATAGCATTGAGTAGATGTCGATGGACTTATAAAATAATTTAAAAAGAATGACAGATTTTTACTTATTTTCTTATCGTATGCTATGAGGTTTTCTGAGGCAGGAGTAGGAAGAGGGCAAAGATTCACAAACCTGTGCAAGGTGGTAGTTGTTCCTCAAGGTCCTGGGGGTGGCTGCAAATAGGGAGGGGGCTGCAGAGGAAAATTTCAAGGCTGTGACGAGGAGGACAGCGATGCCAGATGCAGGGAGCACCCTCATCTCCTCGAGGTAGCTTGGTAATTATATCAGCCTGGGGGATGGCAGAGACAGTGCACATTTGCACTACGACCCTGAGCTCCTTTTATAGAGTCAAACAGGTCTGGACCCTCTGAGAAGGATGATTCATGTCTCAAATGGTAATTATACAGCTCATTTCTTTCCCTGATGACGGGGCAGCACAACTGTACACAGGCATCAGGGAATGCTTCATTCTTTGCAATTTATCAGGTGGTGAAAGAAGAAAAACAGTCACCTTTAATGAAATTAGTCAGCTACTCACCAAAATTGGGGTAAACTTGATTGATTTGAACCCAACTCAACCAAAACATTTGATTAGTTTCAGTTTGCTGGTCTTTTTCCATTCCATTTACAGAAAAGGTAAATGATTAGAATACAATTCAATTTGTCCTCACAGCAATCCTGGGGTCCCCACATGTTCAAACCAGTCGCCTGTATCTACTGCATCCACTTCGACATTTCTCAGTAACAAATTCTGTTCATGATGATGGTTTTGAGACATGTAATATCCTGAATCCTCAAGGCACCATTAAATTACACTTTGCTGACTTAAGGTGGAAAGTGAACTGATAACTGCTAGAAAGGTTTTGAATGAGTTTACTCGAGTTATGTCTTAGTTAACCAAAACATTACAGAACTCTGTGTTCTCTGGTTAATTGGTTTCATATTCTTTTTCCTGGCTCTTATTAAGATGGATTTTGATCTAGAGATATCATAGAGAAATGGTGTTGTGTGGTGGGAAAAGCACTTTGGAGTCAGATTAAATTTTGTTTAAGATACTTCCTAGCTGTGTGACCTTGGGTAAGTTATTTAATCACAGTGAACATCAGTTTTTTTCAGTCTGCAAAAGGATGACAATAATATTACTCTCTGTAAACTCCTCAGTGTTATAGGAATAGCATAGCATATATCATGGTATCTGCTAATAGCACTTGGCATCCATTAGACCTGGGTTCAGATCCGAATTCTGACATCTCTCCGTTTGACTTTGAACAGGATGATTAATCTCTTTCAGCTGTGGTATTTTCATCTGTAAAATTGGGGAAAAGATGGCTACTTCTCAGGATTGTCATAAAGGAGTAAACCACAACATAACAAAGCTCTTAGCAAGGTGCTCAGTACGCATTAGCTCTTACAAAATAATGTCCAGTTTACCTTTTGATTTTGGTGCGCGGTTCCTGGTAGGCTTTTGATAAATGTTTTTTTTTTTTTTTTTCTTGGTTCTTCAAGAAAGATAATAAATGTTTTTTGAGTGAATGACTGGATGACTGGATCTATGATTCTGAAAGTGTGGTTCCTGGACCAGCAGCATCATTACCACCTGGGAACTTGCTGGAAATGCAAACTCTCAGGCCTCACCCAGATGTACTGAAGCAGGGAGTCTGGGGATGGGGCCCAGAGGTCTGTGTTTTCATAAGCCCTCCAGGTAATTATGATGCATGCTAACACAGGAGGACCAACATTAACCAACTAATCAGTAGGTTATTGAGAGAATAGAACTATGGGGACAGAGGTAAAATGAAAAAAATGTATAAAAAATGTCAAGAACATCTCAGTCACAGAAATTACTCAATATTGCTCTTGCCATCTGGGGCTGTCTTTTCAGTGGTGACACACCTGGTACTTGAAGGTCATTTGTGATGTCTGTTTGCAAATAATTTGTTATTAATGCTGTTAAACCATGAAAGTATGTGAATGACTTACCTTCACATTTAGACTAGATTCAAGGTTATTCCTATAGAAGTGTCTCTTTTTCTGGCTCCTTTGCATTCTGATATACTTTCATGCATGGAAGAAAAAGTGATGTAGTTACAGCCAGTATGTGAGGTCTAGCAAATAATTCCAGGCACTCAACAAGAGTTTGCTACACATGGAAACATCATCTCTGTCACATACTGTGAGAGGCACAAAACATGTGTCTCAGAAGAAAAGAGAAAACCATGGATCTTTTAGACTCAATCAACTAATTGTAAGCTCCTTGAAGACTATATGACACACACAAAAAAATCACTTAAGTTTGTTTAATAAATGAATGAATAAATGAATGTACAAACATATGAAGGTGTAGAGCTAGGGCTGGGTCTAGAGCTCACAGACCCCTCAAGCCCGTTGTCCAGACTGGGTCACAAACCCTTCACACGCAGGTCTACGAGCTAAGTAACTGGAAAAAAGGTCTTTGGAGCCTTGGTTGAAGAAAGAGTAGTCTTTATTCAGCACACACACATCTAAGAGCCAGGCAGTCCACAGAGAAACTCAGAAACTCAACTGCTACCAGCAAAGTCCAAAGAAAAACTGAGCAGCTGCCCGCAAACATGCTCTCTTTTTCGACACGAGCTCTGCCTGCTGTCTGCTTCACAAACTCTGAAGAACACAAGAACAGCAACAAAACTAAAAAGATGCATTGGCAAGCATGCACACTAACTCCACCTACACACAACTTGTTTACAAGGAACGTGCTGCACGACCCTCAACCAGATCCAAGGTGAGGGGGCCTGATTAAATTATTCTATTTTCCTCACAGAGGGTATGGCAAAATAGAATTGAAAGGGAATATGAATCTTTCTACAAAGTTTTTGAAGTTCCCACATATACTAATTGTCACTTTTTGGCCTTAAGAAAGTAGAAGGATATTGTAAAATCTTTTAAAAATTGTATTTGTATACTCTCCTGTCCTCTGTAGCCCTATTACTACACCTTCATAGCAGCTGCCAAAATTGAAGAACAAAAACTGAGACTTGAAACTTCCCTCCAATTGGTCATCTTGTTCCATTGTTTTCTCCTCAAAACACTGTTTCAATTCATCATGATGGTTCCAATGCAAAAGCAGACAGGGAAGTGGTCACACTCTAAAGAGTATGCTAAGTTCCATTTTTGGAAGCAGATTGAAGTAAATAACTGCCTATAAGTTGTGATCTAGATACTTCTAGAAGGTTCCAGTAACTCTTCTAATGCATGAGTGCTATCAATCCCAATGTTTCCAAGTGCAACACTGCAGTTGATAATTGCAGAAATCCTAAACAGGAATTGATTTATGTTCTTTTAAGTCATTTACATATTAGTGTGAATAAATTTTACTTTGGAGTCAGTGGTAGGCAACACCTTTGACCTTTCCAGAGAGAGAATGAGATACTCAATGTGGTAATTTCTCACTATGTTTTTTCTCTTCCTGATTTTTCTTGTTACAGAGAAGCAAGAGTCTGCTTTCTTTTTATGATTCTTGTATCAAATGTAAATTTAAATTTAAATCATTCAAACCACAAGATGACATCAAAGCAAATCAATTACTAAAAGGAAATAAAGTGAGAGAACCTATCAGAGAAATTTGGAAAGAACAGTATCTGTAGAAAAATTGGATGATAAAAATAATATATGTGAGACAGGAGGTTGGTAGCCTCCAGGCAGGAATGATGCTCTGGGGATCCTGCAGATTTCTTGGAAACAGAACCTATGTTTCCACGTACAACTAATACAAAGGGATAAGGGTTTTAATCTAGTTCACTAGAGAGAACTGCTCCTGTTAGATCCTAGCTCAATTCAATTTCACAGTAATTTTAGTAAATCCTCAACATTTTAGCTCTCTGAGATTGTGCCTGTCATGCATTAGTTGGGTTGATGAATAATTGTTGAATAAACTACTGACTGCCAATTTATCTTACTTAAGTAGAGTGCACAGACTTTGTATTTAGGCACACCTAGAATCAATCACACCTAGTGTCCTGACTTGGACACTTTCTAGTTGTGTTACCAGTTAGTGTTCTTCAGTTTCGAGCTATAGAAACCAGCTCTGGCTAATGTAGAAAATCTGCATTTTTTTGGGAAAGAATCAGTAGTTCCAGAAAGCCTGGAGCTACAGGCTAGGATAACCAGCAGGAGCAAGGACATTAGAAACCAAAGCCAAGGCACAATCTGTTGGTGGGACACTTTTCTCTTACCACTGGACAATATTCCAGCTGGATAGACAACAGTGTTGTTGCTGCTACTGCTGCTAGGCTCTTGTTTTTAATGTCTTTGTCTCTCTCCCTCAGCATTTGAAGTCCTAGGTATGAGAGCCCTCACCCTGATGTGCAAAGGCAAGAAGCAGGAGAACCTATCCAACTTGGCCTCCATGCTAGAAAGCAGGACACCTTCCATGGAGACCTCTAATAACATACATAATGAGCAATGTCCTCCAGAGAGAAACAGATCAAAAACAACCAAAACCAAACCCAGAAAATACACACCACAATCTGTGACCTTCCTCAACTTCTATCTCCTGATCGGTAAAGTGGAGGATAATTATACCCACATTAGAATACTGTTGGGAGGATTAAAATGGCTAATGGATGTTTAGCACTGAGCCCAGTTCATAAATGGGAGATTTCAGAGTTGCTTTTCACAACGATTTGCAAAAAGTTCCCAGAAATATTGTGATGGATTAATAAAAAATGATTAAATGGCATTTTTCTATTTTTAAGCAACACTGGTTATTGAATTGACCATTGATTAAGTAACAATTGTGGGAAAAAATAAAACATTACATCATTGCTATGGGTTAAATGTATGACCAAAAATTCACGTATGGGAAACTTAATCTCCATTTTAATAGTGCTAAGAGGGTGGGAAATCTTATGGTTATTGAAAGCTGGGGCCTTTAAGAGGTGACTAGACTATCAGGACTGTACCCTCTTGAATGGATTAATCCATTGATGATTTAATGAGTGGACATGGGTGTGGTTATGATGGCTCTATAAGGAGAGTAAGTGAGAAGCTTAGCTTACTCTTGCTTGGCTGATTCTCACTGTGTAATACCCTTTGTTGCTGTGGAGAGTCACCACCAAGAACAAGGCCCTCACCAGATGTGTTCCCTGGACCTTGGACTTCCCAGCCTCCAAACTGCAAGAAATAAACTTCATTTCTTCATAAATTACCTAGTTTCAAGTATTCTGTTATAAGCAACAAAAATGGACTAATACAATCATTAAACTTAGATACTGACATACTATATATTGTTATGTGTTTACTGTCTGTCTTATACTGTTAGAATGTAAGCACCCCAGGAATAAGGACTGTATATATTTGTGTTCATAGCAGCTTCCCTAGGGCATAGAATAGTACCTGACACAAAAATAGGTATTCAAAAAATGGTTGTTGAATAAAGGAATGCATGAATAAGTGACTAATTGAACGATTAAAGCTAGGAATAAGAAAAACAAGATTGTGGGCCGACCCAGTGGCTCACTCTGGAGAGTGCAGTGCTGGGAGTGCAGCGGTGCTGGGAGCACCGAGGCCATGGGTTCGGATCCTATATAGGGATGGCCGGTGTGCTCACTGGCTGATCACGGTGCAGGTGAGACCACACCAAGGGTTGCGATCCCCTTACCGGCCACAAAAACAAGCAAACAAAAGAAAACAAAACAAACAGAAAAAAGAAAAACAAGATTGTCCTCAGAAGGATAAATTCTAAATCAACTCATATAATGAATCAAATGAAGGTATACAGTTACCCTAAGGAGTAAGAACCTTTATTAAGACCTTATTGTATGCCAGATATTGAGCCAAGCACCTTATGTACATTTTTCACTCAACTTTATGACACCCCATTTTTCAAGTGAAGAAACTTGGGTTCAGGGAGGATGAATAAGTTGCTGAAGTTAACATAGTTACTAAGCAGTGTCTCTAAGATCTTCACCCAAAGCCTGTGTTCTTCACAGTTATAGGAAGCATACATTGGTGCCTATGCTGAGCAGTGCCCTGGGGCACACTGGACCTCTAGCTGGCTTGCAGGTGGATCTCACGGCTGACTCCAGCTGCCAAGCAGCTCCCTCCCTGGCACTCCCAGGTGTCTTGCTTGCACAGAAGAAGGGCCAGCCAGACTGCCCAAGCTCCCCTGGTGATGGTGGTGTTTCTCATTGCAAACCATTTGATTGTTACTCTAGTTTCTCTATTTCAATCTCTAGTGAATTTAACTTTCATAAATTATTGAATTTTTGGATTTCCAAGGAATTTGGTTATAACCAAGTTAAGGAATGCCTCCTGGTGAGGCAGGCTAGACTTACCCAGCCTTACCATGGCCCTTCTTCCAAACCCTTTCAGTAAATAGATGCCACCTTGAATTCCTAACTTTTAAAAAGTGTTTATTTAACTTGTGAATCATGTCATTATTTGGTAATGGTATTATTTTTTAAGTTTAGACATTTTTGATAAGAATACAGAATAGCATTAACTGATATTCTGAATATCTAGGTAGACATGTTCTAGAATCTGATGGAATAAAAATAGAAGAAAGAGTGTATTTGAAACCAGGCTACCCTTAGAATCTCATACAGAAAATGGACAAATGATCTAACCTCACCTGTGAGAATAAAAAGCTCAGAGCAGACATGGCAAGCTGTATTCCGAGGCCAACTTGTTTATCTTCACCAAGAAGAGAAGAAAAGGAAAGGGAAAGGAAGAAGAAACACACTTACCCTATGCCATAGGTGATTTTGGTTAGAGAGAAGAAAGCAAACAACCTTCTGATCCAGCAATGTTAAAATGGGCTATTTTAAGAACTTTGTGAAGTTGATTTCAGAAGTCTTTCAATATAGGATAGAGGACCATGCTTTCAGAAGGGATTGGGACAAGTGGGGTTCTGCCTGTCTTCTCAGGTTCTGGCTGTTATGTGGAGAATTTTGATTAGACGACTCTTTCAAATTTTATTCATATATACATATACATAACTTATAAATATTTATTTATGAAATTTATAAGAAAAATACCTGTATTCATCCACATATTCAATAAATATTTATTGAGCATCAGTTATTTGTTAAGTACTGGGAATACAGAGATATGAAACACTGTTTTTACATTCCAGGAGGTCAAAATTTATTACTGCAATAAGATGGAGAATTTGGAGTAAGATCTGAGATAAAAATGGACTGAGTCTTTGTGACAAAAATGTACCTTTATATTGCAAACTTGTGGAATCTTCCTAAAAAACAATTGTACAATGCATACAGATAATTGTAAAAGGATTTGTATTTAGGGGGTTATATTCCACTCCTAGGAATTTTCACCAAGAAAATAATTTATTTATTTATTTATTTTTATTTTATTTTTTAATTTTAGACAAAATATTTACTTATTTATTTTTTTGTTGTTTTTGGTCATTTTATTGTTTTTTTGTTTCTTTATTACCTTTAAAAAAATTTTAAGTTGTCAATATACAATGTAGTTGATTTTTGTGTCCCTTTACTAATTCCTCCATTCCCCTCCCTCTCCCCACTGCTCCCACATCAACATCATAACTTTTCACTTGTCTTAACAAGTTTAAGGAATTGTTGTCTTTGTTGTGTCTTCTTCCCTGCCCCCCATTTGTTTGTATATTTATTTATTTATTTATTTTTAGCTCCCACAGATAAGTGAGAATATGTGCTATGTCTCTTTCTGTGCCTGACTTATTTCACTTAATATAATTTTTCTTAGTCTATTCATGTTGCTGCAAATGGTAGTACTTCAGTCTTTTTTATAGCTGAGTAGTATTCCATTGTGTAGATATACCACATTTTCTGTATCCACTCATCTGATGATGGATATTTGAGCTGGTTCCAACTCTAATGAGTGCTGGAGTACAGGTATCTCTTCAACGTGATGATTTCCATTCCTCTGGGCATATTCCCAGCAGTGGAATAGCTGGGTCATATGGGAGATCTATCTGCAATTGTTTGAGGAACCTCCATACCATTTTCCATAAAGGCTGCTCCATTTTGAAGTCCCAGCAACAGTGCAGGAAGGTTCCTTTTTCTCTGCAACCTTGCCAGCATTTATCATTCTCTGTCGGGTCCGCCCTAGAGTCGTTATCAGTCTCTCCCTAGGTGTCCATTCTGGTGGGCGAGCAGATGGCCAGGATTCCTCTTTCCCTCCGGTCCCGTTGGGAGGAGACGGGGGAAGAGAGCCATGAAGAGAGGTGAGCACAGCTGCCGGCCCCAACCAGCCTATTAAAGGACACTCAGATGTGGCGGGGGTTCTGTTGAGCAGTTCCTTCTCTTCTCTTCTCTTCTCTTCTCTTCTCTTCTCTTCTCTTCTCTTCTCTTCTCTTCTCTTCTCTTCTCTTCTCTTCTCTTCTCTTCTCTTCTCTTCTCTTCTCTTCTCTTCTCTTCTCTTCTCTTCTCTTCTCTTCTCTTCTCTTCTCTTCTCTTCTCTTCTCTTCTCTTCTCTTCTCTTCTCTTCTCTTCTCTTCTCTTCTCTTCTCTTCTCTTCTCTTCTCTTCTCTTCTCTTCTCTTCTCTTCTCTTCTCTTCTCTTCTCTTCTCTTCTCTTCTCTTCTCTTCTCTTCTCTTCTCTTCTCTTCTCTTCTCTTCTCTTCTCTTCTCTTCTCTTCTCTTCTCTTCTCTTCTCTTCTCTTCTCTTCTCTTCTCTTCTCTTCTCTTCTCTTCTCTTCTCTTCTCTTCTCTTCTCTTCTCTTCTCTTCTCTTCTCTTCTCTTCTCTTCTCTTCTCTTCTCTTCTCTTCTCTTCTCTTCTCTTCTCTTCTCTTCTCTTCTCTTCTCTTCTCTTCTCTTCTCTTCTCTTCTCTTCTCTTCTCTTCTCTTCTCTTCTCTTCTCTTCTCTTCTCTTCTCTTCTCTTCTCTTCTCTTCTCTTCTCTTCTCTTCTCTTCTCTTCTCTTCTCTTCTCTTCTCTTCTCTTCTCTCATTCATTTTTGTCTTTTTCGTGACCAGTAAGGGGATTGCAACCCTTGGTGTGGTGTCACCCACACCGCACTCAGCCAGTGAACGCACTGGCCATTCCTATATAGGATCCGGACCCACGGCGGGAGCGTAGCTGTGCTCTCAGTGCCGCACTCTCCCGAGTGCGCCATGGGGTCGGCTCCAAGCACTTGCTTTTAAAGGCAAATGAGGAAGGGAGGTTTTTACATCCTCCAATCAGCTTAAAGGTTACAAGAGCATGCATCCTGTCTCAATGCCTAGCTATTGCAATCACTCAGTGTTCATGAGTGCAGAAGCATTTATTTGGCCAATAGGGCTAAGGCAAGGTTCCCGCAGACACTCCCACCCTACTTCCTCCTGGCGCCATCTTAGGCTGCCATGTTAATACGCCCTTGTGGGCCCATAATGGCACCACTTGTAATGTCACTTAAGGTGGCGTTAGTTTTT
>NW_007728043.1:0-24245 GCF_000696425.1 Galeopterus variegatus | reverse complement strand
GGGCCCGGCAGCGGGATCGCACCCCTCGGTGTTGCTCCCACGCCTCGCTCAGCCAGTGAGCGGGCACCGGTCCACATGTGGGATCCGAACCCTCGGGCGGGAGCGCCGCCACGCTTCCCAAGGGGCGCACTATCCAGTGCGGGTGGCGTTAGTTTTTAAGGCCTGACAATTCTCAGTCTTTTGGATATTAGCCATCCTAACTGGAGTGAGATGGTATCTCAAAGTAGTTTTGATTTGCATTTCCTGAATGCTGAGTGATGTTGAGCATTTTTTCATGTGTCTGTTGGCCATTCATTTATCATCATTTGAGAAATTCCTACTCAGCTCCTTTGCCCTTTTTTTGAATTACTTGTTTTTTTTTGCTGTAAAGTTGTTTGGGTTCCTTGTATATTCTGGATATTAATCCTTTGTCAGATGTATATTTTGCAAATATTTTCTCCCACTCTGTTGGTTGTCTTTTTACTCTGTTAATTGTTCCTTTTGCTGTGCAGAAGCTTTTTGGTTTGATACAATCCCATTTGTTTATTTTTCCTCTGGTTGCCTGTGCTTTTGGGGTTGTATTCATGAAGTCTGTACCCACTCCTACTTCCTGGAGTGTTTCTCCTGTGTCCACTTTAAGGAGTTTTATTGTTTCAGGATGTATATTTAATGCTTTAATCCATTTTGAGTTGATTTTGATATACGGTGAGATGTATGGGTCTAGTTTCATTCTCCTGCATACGAATATCCATTTTTCCCAGCACAATTTGCTGAAGAGGAAGTCTCTTCCCCAGTGTGTAGACTTGGTGCCTTTGTCAAAGATCAGATGGCTGTAGGTGTATGGGTTGATTTCTGGATTTTCTATTCTTTTCCATTGATCCATGCATCTGTTTTTATGCTAGCACCATGCTGTTTTGGTTATTATAGCTTTGTAGTATAGTTTAAAGTCAGGTAGCGTAATGCCTCCAGCTTTATTTTTTTTTGCTCAGAATTGCTTTGACTATTCATGGTCTTTTGTTATTCCATATAAATGTTAGGATAGTTTTTTCCATTTCTGAGAAAAATGTCATTGGTTTTGATGGAGATTGTATTGAATCTGTAGATCACTTTGGGTAGTATGGACATTTCCACAATGTTAATTTTTCTAATCCACCAAGAGCATGGGATATCTTTCCATCTTCTTGTGTCCTCTTTAATTCGTCTCAGCAGTGGTTTGTAGTTCTCATTGTAGAGATTTTTCACATCTTTGGTTAACTTTATTCCTAAGTATTTTACTTTTTTGGTGGCTATTGTAAATGGGCTAACTTTCTTGATTTCTTTTTCTGCATATTCACTGTTGGAGTATAGAAATGGTACTGATTTTTGCGTGTTGATTTTGTATCCTGCAACTTTGCTGAAATCATTTATCAACTCTTTAGAGTTTTTCTGTAGAGGCTTTAGGCTGTTTGGTATATAGGATCAGATCATCTGCAAACAGGGACAGTTTGACTTCATCTTTTCCAATCTGGATGCCCTTTATATCTTTTTCTTCTCTGATTATTCTGGCTAGTACTTCCAACACTATATTGAATAGGAGGGGTGAGAGTGGGCATCTTTGCCTAGTTCCTGTTCTTAAGAGAAAAATTTTTTAGCTTTTCCCCATTCAGAATGATATTGGCAGTGGGCTTATCATATATGGCTTTAATTTGTTGAGATACTTTCCATCTATACTTTTCATCTTTTTTAGCATCTGTAGATATGATCACATGGTCTTTGTCTTTGATTTTATTGGTGTATCACATTAATTGATTTGCATATGTTGAACCAACCTTGCATCCCTGGGATAAATACCACTTGATCATGGTGTACAATTTTGTGTATGTTTTGCTATATTCGGTGAGGTAGTATTTTATTGAGGATTTTTGCATCTATATTCATCAAGGATATTGGCCTGTAGTTTTCTTTTTTTGTTGTATCTTTGTCTGGTTTTGGTATCAGGGTGATGTTTGCCTCATAGACTGAGTCTGGTAGAATGGCTTCTGTTTCAATCTCTTGGAATAGTTTGTAGAGAATTGGTATCAATTCCTCTTTGAGGGTTTGGTAGAATTCTGCAGTGAACCCATCCAGTCCTGGGCTTTTCTTTGTTGGGAGACTTCTGATAACAGCTTCAATGTCTTTCATTGTTATTGGTCTGTTCAGATTTTCTATATCTTCTTGGCTCAGTTTTGGTAGTTTGTGTGTGTCCAGAAATTTATCCATTTCCTCCAGATTTTCAAATTTGTTGGCATATAGATGTTTATAGTAGTCTCTAATGATTCCTTGTATTTCTGAGGTGTCAGTTGTAATATCACCTTTTTCATCTCTAATTTTTGTTATTTGGGCTTTTCTCTTCTTAGTTAATCTTGCTAAAGGTTGTCAATTTTATTTATCTTTCAAAAAACCACCTTTTTGTTTCATTGATCTTTTGTATTGTATTTTAGGTTTCTATCTCATTGAATTCTGCTCTGATCTTAATTATTTCTTTCCACCTACTAATTTTAAGTTTTGATTGTTCTTGTTTTTCTAGATCTTTAAGGTGAAGAGTTAGGTTGTCTACTTGCCATCTCTCCATTCTTCTGAAGTAAGCATTTAATGCTATAAATTTCTCCCTTAGTACTGATTTTGCAGTATCCCACAGGTTTTGGCTTGATGTGTCATTATTTTCACTAGTTTCAATAATTTTTTTTGATTTCCTTTTTAATTTCTTCTTGGACCCATATGTCGTTAAGTAGAATGTTGCTTAATTTCCATGTGTTTTTATAGTCTCCAGTGTTTCTTTTGTTATTGATTTCTAATTTTAATCTATTGTGATCTGAAAAAATACATGGAATAATTCCAATTTTTTTGAATTTGTTGAGACTTGCTTTGGGACCTAATATGTGGTCTATCCTGGAGAATGTTCCATGTGCTGATGAGAAGAATGAATATTCTGAGGTTGTTGGACGGAATGCTCTGTAGATATCTGCTGAGTCCAATTGGTCTAAAGCGTTGTTTAGATCTTGTGTTTCTCTGTTGATTTTTTGCCTAGATGATCAGTCCAATATTGAGTGTGGGATGTTCAGGTCCTCTTTTATTATGGTATTAGTGTCTATTTTATTCTTTAGGTCTAATAGTGTTTGCTTTATAAATCTGGCTGCTCTGACATTGGGTGCATATATATTTATGATTGTTATGTCTTCTCAAAGGATCCTTTTATCATTATATGGTGTCCTCCTTCTTTATCTCTTTTTATGGTTTTTGGCTTAAAGTCTATTTTATCTGCTATCAGAATAGCTATTCCAGTTCATTTTTTGTTTTTATTTGCATGTTATATCTTTTCCATCCTTTCAGTCTTAGTCTATATCTGTCTTTACAGGTGAGGTGAGTCTCTTGAAGGCAGTACATTGTTAGGCCCATCTTCTTAACCCAGTCAGTCAGTCTGTGTCTTTTGAGTGGTGAATTTAATCCTTTTACATTAAGAGTTGTTTTTGAAAAGTATTGATTTACTCCTAGCATTTTATTGATCTTTGTTTGGATGTCTTAATTATCTTTTGTTCCTTTTTTTTCTGATTTACTGTTTGTCTTCTGTGTTTGTTGGATTCTTTGGGTGGTAAGCTTTTTTCTCTTTATTGTTAGCATTTTTATTTTACTAGTGGGTTTTGTTCTTTCTTGAGTATTTATGGCAATGATGGTTGTTTTTCAGGTACCAAACCCAATACTCCCTTGAGAATTTCTTGTAAGGCTTGTCGTGTGGTAGTGAACTCCTGCAGTTTTTGTTTGTCTGAGAAATATACTATTTGTCCTTCATTTTGGAAGGATAACCTTGCTTGGTAAAGTATTCTTGGCTGGCAAGTTTTGTCTTAGTGTTTTGAATATATCATCCCACTCTTTTCTAGCTTTTAAGGTTTCTAATGAAAAGTCTGATGTTAGTCTGATTGGGGCTCCCTTATAGGTGACTTGATGCTTCTCCCTTGCAGCTTTTAAGATTCTCTCTTTGTCTTTGAGTTTTGCCAATTTGACTATAACATGTCATGGAGAAGACCTTTTGGGGTTGAATATGTTTGGGGATCTTTGAGCCTCCTGAATCTGAAGATCTGTGTCTTTCCCTATACCTGGGAAGTTTTCTGCTGTTATTTCATTGAATATGTTTTCAATGCCATTTCCTTTTTCCTCCCCTTCTGGAATACCCATGATTTGGATATTTGAGCCCTTAAGGTTGTCTGTTTTCTCTCTTAGATTTTCTTCAATTTTTAAAATTCTTTATTCTTTTTTTTTTTGTCTGCCTGTGTTATTTCAAACAGCCCATCTTCAAGGTATGAAATTCTCTCTTCTGCTTGTTCTAGCCTGCTGGTTAAACTCTTTGTTGTGTTTGTTATTTCATTGAATGAATCCTTCAGCTCTCCAAACTCTGCTACATTCTTTTTCAGGAGATTGATTTCTTTATACATTTCTTCTTTCAAGTCCTGTATACTTTTTCTCATTTAGTTGTTTTTTCTGAGTTTTCTTGTATCTCATTTAGTGTCCGTAGAATTGTTGCTCGAAATTCCTTGTCAGTCATTTCAAGGACTTCCTGTTTTATAGGATCTAGAGCTTGAGAGTTATTATTTTTCTTTGGTGGTGTTGTACTTTCTTGATTTTTCCTATTTCTGGTATCTTTCCTTTGGTGTTTAGTCATTGTGGCAGGGAATTTCACCATCCATTTATTCGATCCTAGTGTCTGGCTTGGATCCTGAAGGGACTGCCAATTTGTCATGGCTACCTTGGTGCCTGTGGGCAAGAGGCTCAGGCCTCTCTGGACAGTGGGGACTGGCCTTGGCTGGGAGT
This sequence comes from Galeopterus variegatus, assembly GCF_000696425.1. Lineage (NCBI taxonomy): Eukaryota > Metazoa > Chordata > Mammalia > Dermoptera > Cynocephalidae > Galeopterus > Galeopterus variegatus. The sequence continues at coordinate 19,445 of NW_007728043.1, read as the reverse complement.
CCCACAGAGCACTGACTGCCTGTTCCGGCATGGCTGTTTTGGGGTCTTTGGGGCTTGGAGGCTCTCAGGCCTCTCTGGGTGGTGCGGACTGGCCCGGGCAGAAAATAATTTAGAAGATTAAAAGCTAAAATATTTATTTTGTGCTTAGAGCAAAAACGTGGAAACATCCTGCAGGGAATTGATTCCATAAGTTATGGCAACTCCATGGTACATACTTTAGTAATTAAAGATAATTTAGCAATGTGTAAAGTATTAAAAGAATAATTTCAACCAAAAAGCAAATATAAAATTACACAAAATCTGACTCTTTATCTGCTAAAGAAAAGTCTATAGGCAAAGTTGGAAGGAAATCTGGAGAAATGAAGACAGGGGAATGAGGGCGGTAGGGCCTTATACCTAAGGATTCTTGTAATTTTTCCTTGAATGCTACCATACATTTTTTAAAGCCAGTAAGTGAAATTTGGAAAGACTATATTAATTTACCCTTTAAATTTGTATTTGAGAAAGCAGAAGACGTTCATGATGAACTCAGTGGCATATTTTATGTACCCATTTGTTTTCCCATGTTTCATCTGTTTACTCCGTCTAAAACTCTTGTATTTATTCTGCATGCTGGCACTAGGCTTAGTGTAGGAAGTACAAAAGGTAAATAAAAATGTGTCCTTGCCTAGTAGGGTCTTTGATTTCCAGGGAGAGACTCAGAAGTGAACTCAAATATCCCACAGCATAATTAGTAGAATAACAGAGGGCAGGAGTCATGTGCCAGGTGAGCTGTGGCAAAGATGCAAGCCGTGTCAGTGAGTTCTAACCCAATGTGCAGCTCCAAGGGGCATGACTGAAATGAGGCTCCAGGACACAGAGCTGGAATACGGTTGGCAAAACAAGGAAGGCAGAAGATGGGCAAAATGACACGGAACAAGTGTGGAGCTGCCATCATAGTGGCAAGGGCTTTTGAGGGCTTGCAGGGTTCACTTAAAGGGCCTGGAGAGGGTGGACTGAGTAATGTCGTGGGAGCCTTGTGTGCCAGGCTAAGGCACTTAGACATTAATGGTTTGTGATGGGAAACCACTGAAGGTTTCTTCCCAGGAATGACATGCTTGGGTTTGCATTTACAGAAAAACTGCCCTGAAAGGAGCATGCAGCCTAGATTGGAGGGAAGTAAGGACGAAGGCGGAGGCACTGAGTGGTGGGCTGTGGGAGGCCTGGTCAGAGGGTTAACAGTTACGTTCATTTTAGATCATGAACTGTGAGAAACAAGCATGTCAGTACAAATAGTTAGCATTCTGTTTATTCTTGTAAAATCCTCAACCTGTAATGCAATGATCACCAATGTGAGCTGTTGAGGTTGGGTAGTGTGTTTACAGCTGTCTGTGTATAAAGCCAGTTGCCAAAAGTCCCATTAGAGCAAATTCCTCTTGCCCAATCATTTTAGTGAGTCAATTTGCAAAATTATAGACTTATTTCAGTGTACGAATCAGCAATTTTTGGAAGTTGATAGTTTTTCCAGCAGTTTCTTTTGAAAGTCTCTATTTTTTTCCTCTAGAGTTTTGTCTGCATGTAAAATCAATTTAACTATTTTGAAGGATCTACCATACCCACACTGCAATGATATGAATGTTTGTGTCCCCCCAAATTCATATGTTGAAATCCTAACCCCCAAGGTGATGGTAATAGGAGGTGGAGCCTTCAGGAGGTGATTTGGATATGAGGGTGGAGTCTTCATGAATGGGTTTAGTGTCTGTATAAAAGAGGCCCCAGAGAGCTGACCTTCCTCTTCCACCACGTGAGAACACAGCAAAGAGGTACCATCTATGAATCAGGAAATGGGCCCTTGATCTTGGACTTCACAGGCTTGGAACTGTGAGTAATAAATTTTTGTTGTTTCTGAGCTATCCAGTTTATGGCATTTAGTTATAGCAGCCTGAGTGGACTAAGACAAACCTGGAAGATCTTTTGGTGCCAGATAGTAAGGAAGTACTCAAACAATGATGGAGGCATGTTTAAGGGACACAAGCCAGCTTGTTGGAGCCCCCTCTGGCCCAACTGGGGGGACATTTTGATCATCAAGATACATAATGGGGGTAATGGGTTGCAGCCTGTTGAATAAAATAGGAACTCATGAGTCTGTACCGATAAGTACAAACTGTAAGTTTGAAGCTGCTTCAAAATTAAATATTAAAAACAATTTTAAAAAATCATTGAAATAATTTAGGTTCAATTTACTATGCTGGAAAGATAGGACTTAGACAATGTACTTCACAGTGTTGCTCTGAGGAGTTACTGAAAGAATATGAAAATTATTTGTGAGTTTAAATTGTTGTGTCAGCCAAAGAGAAGAAAAAACACTCCAGAAAAATAGGAACTACTATATTCTGAAAACACACAAGCCAGAAAACCTATTTTTTAGAAAACATTATGAACAGTCTGTAAAACCATATTATGCAAATTAAGTCTAGCTTTATTAATTATGTAAAGAAAAACTGGAATAAAAGATAAGTCCAAATAAGTTAAAGTTTTGTGATTCATTAAACAACTGCAATAAATCTTATTTTATACTTAAAAGATATCATTTTTATTAATAGAAGAAAACATATTTTTGATCTCCTTTAAATAAACATTGAAGAAATATTCAAAGAATATTAATTTGAAAGGGTGCAAATTTTTCATGCTAAATATGTTTAGCCTTGGTCTATCTCTGATTATGGAAGGAGAGTTATAAGATCTCTTAAACACCCAGAAAAAATTATGATGGTCAGAAATGTGGTATCATTTTGAAGGTGCATGGAACAAGTTATCCTAAACTGGGAAAATTAAATAATATTTTTTTCTCTGAATTCATAAATATCTCAGAAAAGTTATTGCTAGATAATAAAAAAAATTATGAGTACATTTTGATAGAGATCTGTTACTATGCACAGTTAATGTGTTTTCACCTTAACACTTTGGCTTTATTATACCATGTTATTACACACACCCCTGTGATCCTGCTTGTTATCTTTAATGTACTTATTTTTGGTAGCTGGCCTGTGTGGGGATCTGAACCCTTGACCTTGGTGTTATAACACCATGCTCTAACTAGATGAGCTAACTGGCCAGCCCTCTTAATGTACTTTTTCTCCTTATCCAGTTTTTTAAATGTTGGTTTGACTCAGAGTCCGTTCCTAATTATCTTCTTTGAGTATTCTCTTATGTGTATTCTCATCTTCTGTGTATTTTTTTGTGTGTGTGTAATCTCATCAATTTCTGTCGTTCAAGATTACATATATACTCTGCAGGACATTATTATAAGTGAAATAAGCCAGTCACAGAAGAACAGATACTGCATGATTCTACTTACATGAGGTATCTAAAATAGTCAAACATACAAAAACAGAGAGTAGAATGGTGGTTGTTAGGCGATGGGGAAGGGGAAATGGGGAGTTGCTGTTTAATGAGTATAAAGTTTCAGTTATCCAAGATGAATAAGTTCTAGAGATTTGTGCCTATAGTTCAACATTGTGCCTATAGTTAACAATACTGTATTGTGTACTTAAAAATATAAAAGGGTAGATCTCATGTTGTATTCTTACTACAATAAAAAAAAACCATCACATATATGCTGATGAAACCTAAAGTTTTGTCTTCAACACAGATTTTTTTAAAACATATATCGAAGAGTCTTCTGTTGTGTACTTAAAAATATAAAAGGGTAGATCTCATGTTGTATTCTTACTACAATAAAAAAAACCATCACATATATGCTGATGAAACCTAAAGTTTTGTCTTCAACACAGATTTTTTTAAAACATATATTGAAGAGTCTTCTTGTGGAATCTCTACTTGAATCTCTCTTCCTAGTACTGTGTAGTAGACATCTACTATTACTGTCTTCTTACAGCATCCACCCTGGTCCACTGGGAAGTTGTAATTTCAAACAGGTAATTTGAATGAAACTTCTTATAGGCTCAGCCTCCCTGGATGAGAGGGGATTGCTCCAGGTGAGAAGGGCACCTGACTTGTTCTGGACCAATCACAGTTCTCCACTTTCCTGGCTCCCTTTAATTTGTTCAGGAATGAGCCAATCAGTGAACCAACTGGAGTAATTAGACTGGTTTTCCAGGGTTATTGAATCTGGGATTAGAGACAGGGCCCTTTCTGGGGACAAAATGTGAGATTCTTGTATCATCTGTGGTCATGTCCCCTGCTTGGTAGAAATGCCAGGTGGCAGTAGGAGAGAATAAAGTAGAGATGAGAGAGAGAGAGAGAGAGAGAGAGAGAGAGAGAGAGAGAGAGAGAGAGACAAGCTGAAAATGTTTCATCTTATTTAACGATCAGTACCCATCTTCTTTTTCTGTGGCTGTGTGAGTCTCCCAGTAAATTTCTCCTTGACGTGAACTAATTCTAATTGGATATCTATCACTTGCAAAATTCAGACTAATTTTCCTCTCAAATTCAGATAAGTCCAGAATAAAATTTGTCATGTTTCCCAGTATGCCTTTTCTATTGCCTGCCAGCTTATCACTCCTTTTATATTTTCTAGTTTAGCAAAGACACCAGCCTTCAGGGTTGGTGTGCAGCTAGTATGCACTGGTAGAAATGTCATAGTTGCTCACGGGTTTTTGATTTGTCAGTACGAATGCCATGATTGTTGATAAATATTTTGAATATCACCCCTGCCAACAGCTATCCAGAAACGAGGAATTTATTCTTAATTCCTGCTTCCTCTATGCGTGGTTTGAATATGTCCCCCCAATTTCATGTGTTAGATTGGTCCAGGTGATATCTGTCAGATTTTTTCACTTACTGTTTTCTTCTTTGTATACTTCACATCGTGGGGAGATACTTGGAGACTTATATAGATACCCTGTGTATCATTTATGATATTTCTGCCCACTGATTTTAGCATCTGCTGTTGATTCTTGCCTGAAGCAGTTGTTGCAGTGCTGATTTTCTGTCTCCATCATTCCTTCTGCATTTATTTGTTGGAATTCAACTGAAAGGAAGAGATTTTCCTTCTTCTTTATTTTTTTTTTAAAGATGACCAGTAAGGGGATCTTAACCCTTGACTTGGTGTTGTCAGCACCACGCTCTCCCAATTGAGCTAACTGGCCATCCCTATATGGGATCCGAACCCATAGCCCTGGTGTTATCAGCACCACACTCTCCCAAGTGAGCCATGGGCCGGCCCTTTTTCCTTCTCCTTCACCTATTTAGCTATTAATTCCTTGAAATCAGTTATAGACTCATGGATTCTTATTTTCTGGATTATAGTCCATTAGTATAATAATTTATTTTATTGATGAAATTGTTCAGATTTGGCCACTGGGGGCTCCTGTTTCCATTTGACATTCCTCCATCAGTTTGGGCCATATCTCCTGGCACCACAAGATATTTTAGGCTCATCTTGCAGTTTCCCTGGCCCAGCTCTGAAACCAGCCATTTCTCATGGAACTCTGGTTCCTTTTATTGGAGAATAATATTTAGAAATTAAGATCTGGGCTATCTGCTCCAATTGGTACTGGGTTGTCTTATTTTTAATGATTTTGTTGTTGTTGTTATTAAAAAAAGTTTACAAAATCCCTGTGAATAATTTACAAAAAATAGTTTTGAAAAAAGTCAATTAAAAATCACCCCTAACCCTACCACACTAGAAATAACCAGTGTTACTTAAAAAATATTTATCATCGGATATTTAAACATACGTGATATTGAAGGAGTGAAAACTTCATTTCTAAGTGGTTTACTAAATCCTGTAAAGTCTATCTTTGTCATGTCTTTGGAGTCTGTTTTCTTTTCTCCTTCACTGCCTCTGTGCACGCCCTCATTATTTCTCCCTTGGATTCCTAAAAATAGCTTCCTACAGTCTCCCTGAATCAGTCTTGAACCTTTCTGATCCAGATTCTATGCTGTTACCAAAGTAACATTTTTTTTCCAAGTTAAAATGAGTTTATTATAAAAAGGGGAAATTTGCACACAGCAACAGACACACAGGGAGACCTCATATGGTCATGAAGGCCACCTACAAGCCCAGGAGAAAAGCCTGGAATGGATCCTTCTCTTACAGCTCCCTCGAAGGGTCCAATCCTGCCAGCACCTTGATTTTGGGCTCCCAGACTCCAGAACTGTGAGACAATACATTTTTGTTGCTTAAGCCACCCGTCTGTGGGACCTTGTTATGGTAGCCCTAGCAAAAACTGATACGGGCGATCCTTGAGTGACATGGGTTGCATAAATCCACTTATACACATATTTCTTTTCTATAAATACTGTACAGGATGGTAAATGTATAGTCTCTTCCTTATGTTTTTGTTAATAACATTTTATTTACTCTATCTTACTTTATTGTAAGAATACAGTATATAATTCATATAACATACAAAATATATGTTAATCAGTGATAATCTACTGTTTATGTTATCAGTAAGGCTTCTGGCCAGCAGTAGGCTAATATATAGCATAAGGATTGCCATTTTAAGCATTTTTAAACATACAGTTGTGTGGAATTAACTACATTCACAGTGGTGTGTGACCACCACCTCTATATATCTGCAAAACTTTTTAATTAGGGAAAAAACTTCATTCTGAACATGAATTCTGTACCCATTAAGCAATAACTTCTCATTATTTCCCTCACTCCCATTTCCAGTAACCTCGAATCTATTTCTGTCTCTGAAAAAATTTTTTTAAATTTATTTTTTCTAAAATGACCCATGGTAATTTTATATATTTATGGAGTACAATATGATATTTGGGTACATTTATACAATGTGCAATGATCATGTCAGGGTGTTTAGAATACCTATCACCTCAAATATTTGTTATCTCTTTGTGTTGGGAACATTCAACATCCTCTCAAATAGCTACTTGAAGTTATACAGGAATTTGTTGTTGATTGTAGTCTCCCATATCGCTATAGAGCACTAGATCTTCTTCCTCTCTCTACAATTTTGTATCCATTAATCATCCTCCCTGCTCCCCTTACCAATCTCTAGTAACCACTATTCTACTCTCAACTTCTTTCTTTCTTTTTTTTTTGTTGAACAGTTTATTTATGTATTTTTATTGATCGTGCATATCTGTGGGGTACAGAGCTGAGTATCAATACCTGTGCGCAATGTATGATGCTTAAAAAAGGATAATTATTATATTCAACATTATGCAATGTAATTGTTTTTGTGGCTTTCCCCTCTCCCTCTACTCTCAACTTCTATGAGGTCCACTTTTTTAGCTTCTACATATGAGTGAAAACCTGTGATATTTCTCTTTCTGTGCCTGGCTTATGTCACTCAACATAATTTTCTCCAAGCTCATCCATGCTGCTGCAAATGGCAGAATTTTATTCCTTTTTATGGCTGAGTAGTATTCCATTGTGTGAATATACCACATTTTCCTTATCCAATCATCCGTTGATGGACATGCAGTTTGGTTCCAAATCTTGGCTCATGTGAATGGAGCTGCAATGAACATGGGAGTGCAGGTGTCTCTGACATGATTCCATTCCGTTGTGTATATCCCCAGCAGTGCGATTGCTGGATCTCATGGTAGTTCTATCTGTAGTTGTTTGAGAAACATCCAAACTGTTTTTGATAATGGCTGTGCTAATTTACATTTTCACCAACAATGTGTAACAGTTCCCTTTTCTCCACATCTTCCCTAGCATTTGTTATTTTCTGTCTTTTTCATAATTGCCATTCTAACTGGGGTGAGATGATATCTCATTTTGGTTTTGATTTGCATTTCTCTGATAATTAGTGATGGTGAGCATATTTTCATATACCTTTGGCTATTTGTATGTCTTCTTTTGAGAAGTGTCTGTTCAGTTCCTTTGCCCATTTTTAATCGGATTATTTGTTTTTATTTTTTTTTACTACTAATGTAACATTAAAAAAAAAAAATATAGTCATGTCACCCTGTACATAAAAAGTGGCTCCGCTTGGCCTTTAAGAAAATCCCCACCATCCTTTGCATGACATTTCTGTTCTGACCTTGCTGTCTTCGGCCTCTTTTTTCATTCTCCCTGTTGCATCCTTTGCTATAGCTGTAATGAACTTGCAGTCACCCCTGAATTGTGCCAGGAGCTCTAGTCGTGATCTGCCTTTCCTATTTTATTCTCTCCAGCAGGGACACCCTCCTTCATATTCCCCTTGTTCTTCTGTCCCTTTAGACATTGCTTAGATGTCATCTATTTATCTGTAACCTGATACTTGAATACATTGTCTGTCTCTCCTATTATGCTTCGGGCTCCTTAAGAAAAGACATTTGGTATCTAGTAAATATGTTTGTTGAATGAATTAGGAAATTTTTAATAAATAAGTAAAACATGTCGAGTGAATTAACAAATTTGTTGAATGAATTAAAATGACCTGGTAAAAAGTGGAAATAGAAATGAATATTCAGTTTGTAAGAACAATACCACCAGGTACTTTTTTTTAGATTCCAGAAAAACTTAGATGTAATGTGGTTTGGAATTAAAATATTTAACAAATTAATATTTGTTGTACATTTGTCAAAATGAGAATTTGTCTGTTATAGATTGGGTTTCTCTGGAAGCAGACGCTGAGAGGAGCAAGAGAGTGTAGGAAGTTGTTGGAGAGTGCTCTTGGGAGCATCACTTGTGGAAAAGAAGAGAGGGAAGCAGGACTCTGCAGAGGGAGAAGCTGGGCTGTAAAATCGTCTCAGGCTGGTCTCAGCACCCCTGGGCAGCTCTGCAGCTGACATGCCCTGCAGAATTGTCCTGCGCTGGGGTGTGGCTGATGGGCCTTGGCCTCACAGGGACCAGTCCTTGAATGTGGTCTGGCCCTGGGGAAGGGGACATGGCCTAGGGAAAGGAAAATCTCTTCAGCTGAAGCAATTCAAAAAAGAGAGAAATAAATTCTTTGTTCTGGGGTGTGGGGAGGAGAATCTAGACATTACACCATAGCATCCACTATATCTACAAATACTATAATCTAAATAACATAGACTCCACTATCACCGAGTGTAGTAATTGTGTGTGTGGAGGGGGGATGAATTTCTTAAGAATCCTCTAGGCTCTAGTAGACATAAAAGAGAGTATATATGGGAGGCTGGCCAGCCGGGGCACAAATCCAGCCATTCCATTGAGCTCCACAGCAGTAAAAGAACAATAGCAAAATACTTCAATTTCGAGTCAGGTGGCCAGAGCCTTTTTTTCTTTAAGACAGCCATGAAGACAGATTGCTGAACACTATCAGTCAACTAAAAAATCTCTTATCTGGGAAAGAATAGTGCAAGGAAGACAGAATGGAACTGGGTGATATGATGGCAGAACCATTAGCCATGTTTTCTATGAGGAAGGACACAGTAGAACTCAATGAAACTTAAATTGTGAACTGACTTGAAAATACATTTGATAATAATGACTTAACATAATTTGATTCTAGCCTTTTAGTTTCACTGCTCATCAGTGCCCATTATTACATATCGTGTTTCAGCCCAAATAATAAAAAAAGATTCAAAATATTGAATCCTGCAAAAGTGATCATTTCACCATCTTCAGACACAGGATTCTAATAGAATTAAGAAGTCACTAAACATAAGCATTTGCATTTTTAGATAAAGAAAATGATGAATAAGGTACAGTGTGGGCAGCAGTGATTTAAAAGAAGCACATGTAAGTAAAGGCTAGTTGTCTCGAACCACATCACCATAGCAATTCATGAGCACACAACAGAAAACCACAGAGCTTCTTGCTCCGTGCTCCTGGCCAATAAAAATGTATTTTGCAATCACCAAGCTTCTTAAATAATTTTATTTTAATCTTTCTGAGGGCAGAGCAAATGTGTGCAGCTTAATGGGTGTTTATAAGAATATTTTTTGTTTTTCTTCTCTTTTACACTTTTCTCCTTCCCAATCTTTTAAACATATCCTAAATTTATTTCCTCTACCCCCACCCAAGCACTCCACAATTTAAGGGCATTCTCTTTACAGTCACAGGGCTCACTAAGGACTTTCTTTCCTTTCCCTTCTTCCCTTTACCTCCCTCCCTCTCTCCCTCTATCTTTCTCTCTTTTTCTTTCTCTCTCTCTCTTTCTCTCTCTCTCCCTTCTTTCTTTCCTTCCCCTGGTCATCCCCACAGTCCTGGAACATTGCTTAGGAAGTTTTTGCCACCAAAAGTTGAAAAAAATGGCTAAATGAGAGTTTATAAGTATCCCAGTCACTCATTCACTTAACAACAAATGGCCACATGCTGGCACCAATGACATTGTAGTAAATGTGACCCAGCCCTGTCCAGCTCAATAGCTGATCCAAGAGACACTCATACAAAAGGGCATTTACAAAACAGAGATCAAGGGCTAAGACAGGATGTTGCTGTTTTGGGATTACTGGGACCCGGAGGAAGCCTTTCTGAGCATGACAGGATGTGCAGCCCCATCAAGGCAAAGGAAAAAAAATGTGTCACTTTAGGTAGTGGGACAGTACGAGGTGGCCTGATTTGTGCAAGAACAGGACAGACCAGTGTTCCTGAAGCTTAAAGGATAAGGCAGAGCGGCAGGCAAGCAGAGGAGGCGGGCAGGGTTCAGGTCAGGAGAGTCTGCTGTGCCACAGTGGGAGCCTGGACTTCATTTTGTGGAGGTGGGAGAGAAACACTGAGGGGTTGTGACCCTGCCTACACTTTCAGCTTTAACTTCTTGGCTTGTGCTGTTGGTATTTACTTCACTCTATTATCTCTGGTATCGAGAAGAGAATCTTGGCTCTGGCTGAAAAATGTGTATTCCTGAGAAATTGTAGCCCACAGGGAACAGAAAGAAGTTGTTGGGTGTTCTCTTCATCTCCTGCCCCTGGGTCTGAGATTATACAGCACATAGTGCTGGTTTCTTTTGGGTTATTGGAGCTTATTTTCACTTTTTTATGATCTATCATTATCTTTATTTTCTCTACTCAAGTGAGAAGTTTCTAGATTTCATTCTCATGTCTCATTTCCCTTATTGCTATTAAAAAAAAATTCCAACGTTCAAGTATGACTATTCTGTTATTAAAGTGAGAAAAGCAATTATTTGAAACATTTATTTATTGTTATAAATAATTATAATACTATTGTAAAAGTAGCCTCTTCAACAGCCACTGCAAAAACAATGAAGAATTGGACTTTAGCTAAAGTTATATACACTCACTCAATGGATCTTTTTTTTCTCTTTCTTCTTGGAGATTGAATTCAAGGGAAGTTTAGTCTTAGTTAATGCTTCTATTTTTCATTTTGCCATTGCAGTTGGCTTTGTTTCCCCTGAGAACTGGTTTTTCAATTGTCACATATTTATGTATTCCAGCATTTGTCTCTAATTTCTCTTACAGTTTTCTTTCTTTTATTTCTTACAATAGGTGTTGCTGCTGGAGCATTGAATTAAAAAAAATTTCTAGCATGTGTCATTTCAATTTTTTTTTCTTTTTAAAGTTTATTTATTATTACTTTTTTTTTTTTTTACATTCTATGATGTTGTTGAGGACCAGCTGAGGGGCAGGGGGAGAGGGAAAGTGGGAGGGAGATAGGGTGGGAGAAGGAGAAGGGCAGGGCTGAGGCCTGTGGCACCCCTTCATTCCTGCAGGGGAGACCAGGGGGCTTCCTGCAGTGTCTTGGTCATTGCTGGGCTGGGTGCAGATGTCAGAGGGGTGTGGCTGAAACCCTCACTTCCTGCACTGCCCCAGCTTGGGAGCCCAGGGTGCTTCCTGAAGTGGCTCGGTGGTTGTCACTGAGCTGGTTGCAGGTGTCGGGGGGCATGGCTGAGGCCCCCATCCCTCCCCCATCTCTGGCTTTGTAACCCAAGGGACTTTTGGTTCTTCTAGGTTTTATAGGTGTTCTTTGGTGATGAGAGACCTTTAGTAGTTAATATCAAATTTTGTCTCTGGTCTGTGGGTATTTTGTTTTTTCTTTCAGTTCAGTGTTGAATTATTTGCTGTTCCTACCACTTAAACTCTGCATTGGAACTAGTTTGTTGTCCTTTGCTTAGTTCTAAAATGGGGGAACTTCCTGTGGGGACCAGCACTTGAGCTCTGTGGTTGAGCTAAATTGCTGCTTTGCTGCTGATTCCCTGGGGAAGGCTTTTTGTGCAACTCAGGTTTTAATGGTTGACTTTATCGGTGTTTCTGGACTTGTGAGATCCGGTACTCCTGGGTTGTGTAGAAACTCTGGTCTGGGCCTCAGTCTTTTCATCAAACTGCACCCCCATGCTATTCTATATTCCTGACCAGTCTCCCCTGAGTGGTCCTGTGCTGATTGGGGGACAGATCAGGTGTCCTTGCTGTGCCCCAGTGTTCCCCTGGTGGGCCCGTTTCCCCCACAGCCTGTGCTGCAAACACTTCCCATGGGGCGGGCTGTGCACCAGTCCCTTGTGGTGACTCAATGGCCTCTTAGTGGCTCCTTTTTTCAGTTGCTGTGACTCCTTGTTCCTGTGTGGTTCCACGGGAAACCTGTTAGAAGTCTTTCTGGCCTGGGGGCCACCAAGGCCCTTCTCCCCTGCAGCCTCCAAGCAACGTCATCGGAAGGGCACAGCTGCAGCTTTTGCCAACTCCTGCTCTGTGTGCTCACCAGATCCAGCCTTGAAGCAGCTGGGGCTCAAAATGGTTGGAGCGGTTCTTTCTTTCTCTCATCGTGGCTTCTTCCACCTTCATGCTCTCTATAGGTCTCTCCTCCTCTTCCCCTGAGCTCTAGTGGCCCCAGCTTTACTGTCATTGCTTTTTAGAAGTTGTAAATTGGTTGATTTGTGGGAGAGAGTAATGCTGGGGATCATCTATTCCTCCATCTTAACCGGAAGCCTGTCATTTCAAATTCAGGGTTCCCCTTCCACCACCCCCAATTTTTATTAAAGAGGAATAAGTGAAAAACCAAATGATAAATAAAGGGCACCATGGATGATTTCTATTTAATGTGGTTTCACACATTAATTATAACGCAGTTTTAATTAGGAAAGCAAACTCAGCTGTGTTTTTAGATTATTCAGTAATATTAATTTTTTTCCCCAGAAAACCCTTCAGATGTTAATCATTGATTTTAAATCAAGGGATGTAGTTGCAAGTAGCCATTTGGTTTTAGAGTCTTTCAGTAAGAGGAGCAGAGGTTAGGGTCATACACTGGTGGTGGCAAATAAGGGTGGTCACCTTGTGGGGTCTCCAAGACTCAAGGTCAAGCTGACAGTGCTGGGTATGACATCATGACCTAGTGGTGGGTAGAGGAGGCTAAAGTGATCCTCAGAACATTTAGAGCTTTTGCATCATCACCGAATCACATCAAAGCCATTCTCTACTTCCACAGACTGGCTTGAGAAAGTGGCAAATTGTCTTTTAATGGCTTCTTTTGCTCTCCTTCATGTTCACTTTAACCTGATTTCATCTGAATGAAAGGGCGGCAGTGGAGATGAGCTATACCTACTAAGGGTTGACTCTTCCCTGGATATTTTGCATCTCCTGACCCTACTCGACCCCTTGAATGGTGAGGCCATATCTTGGCTTACACTGAGAAGTTCTCCTCCAACCTCCAGGCTATACTCTTACTCTTTCTCTCCTTTGGCATTGTCACCTATTGTAATTTTGTTGTTTGTCTCCACGGGACTAACTTGATACAGTGTCATGTTTTGATATGAAAGATAACAGGATGTGATAGTACCCCAAAGGACAACGCTCAAGATTTGCACCAGATGTAGTTTTCCATATCTTAAATACAGATTTTTTTAATCAGGTAGAATTTTCACATAATTCCATTTAAGCACTTATCTCCTTTTATTTGGGCTATTTATTATATTTCTGTCCCCAAACTAGATTGAGTTCTCTAAAAGCAGAAATCATTTTTCACTCATCTTCGATTCCTCATCCCTATAAGATTTAACACAAACTACAGAGAGCAGTTTAGCAAATGTTTGTTGTACCAAAGAAATCATAGCAGCAGCAGCAGCAGCAGCAGCAAAAATATTGACCCAGAACCAGAATTATGTTCTGAGTTCAGAGGTATTTACTCTTTCTTCCCTTGAGAACCCAGAATCATTTTTAAAATGCTAATTTGCAGTTTGAAGCTGTTTAGGTGAAAAATACGAGAAGCAGCAGCAAAAGAGACGAAGCAGGCACTTTTGGATATTATAATTACATGTAAGGTTTGTTTTTATTATAGTTCTTCAGGTTTAATCATGTTCTTGATTCCATGAAATGTCATAGAATCACAGGACTGAGAAGCTCTCAAAAGGTCTTTTAGTCTCTGTCTCTAAGAAGATACGAGTTTAACCTTTTGTAAACATTTGTTTACCCTATAGTTTTCTTTTAAAATATCCAAGAAAGGATGGACACATAGAGGTCCAAACATTCCTTTTAATAAATAATATTTTGCTTAAAACTTTTATAGTTATGGTTTAACCTTCTGATAAATTTATTCTTCTCTTCTTGCCACTTTTGGGAGATTTCTTTCTCTGATCTCTTTCTGCTTCTCTCTCTCTTTTTTTTTTGTCTTTTTCATGACCGGTAAGGGGATCACAACCCTTGGTGTGGTGTTGCCCACACTGCGCCCAGCCAGTGAGCACACCGGCCAGTCCCATATAGGATCTGAACCCGCGGCGGGAGCGTTGCTGTGCTCCCAGCGCCGCGCTCTCCCGAGTGCGCCACGGGGCCGGCCCATCTGCTTCTCTTTTCAAAGAGAACTTTAAGGGGCTGTCTGGGTAGCTCAGTTGGTTAGAGTGTAGTGCTGATAACACCAAGGTCTGGGGTTCTATCCCTGTACTGGCCAGCTGCCAAAAACAAACAAGCAAACAAACCAACAAACCAGAGAACTATAAGCTCCTCATCTCTCTACTGTGCAGAGCAATTTAACAACCTATTCTAATTTCTTGAGCAGGCAGCTGCAGAATGTGGGTGATTCTCAACCTTGAACAGTAGTGGCTAACAAGACATTTATTTCAGGACAAATTCAATGCTTTCCCTAACAGGGGTTTTGGTGAATGAGATTTTTCTTTATCTCATTAAATGTTCATGTACTCTTCTAAATAAATGGTTCCATTCCTTTAGTCTTTCAACACAGTGCTTACTTTCCAGAAATACAGCCTTGTTTACTCAATTTTTAGTCCTCTGCTCAGGTCAACACCTATCCTCTAGGCCTAGACCCAGAGCTGATTACAGGGTTCTAAAAAAGACCAGACCACTCCAGATTGTAGCATTCATGGTTGTTCAAAGTGCTGGTGACTCAGTTCCTGGAGTTTGCCACACACCAACATTTGCAATGGAAGCTATGCTTTGTCCTCATCAATATCATTATCGTTATTATTATCTTAACATTTTCATCTGCCTTCCATCAGATTTCTAGGTTTTCTACCTTACTCATTCTATTCTACTCATGGTTGTTCTTTTGTCTCTACTTTTTAAGGCCAAAGGATTCTAAGGGATGTAATAGTGTATATGGTGGTTGTCTGACTGATTCTCTTTGGTCGATTTAAGGCATGTGGATGTACCAACTCTGGTCATTTCCTTATGGGCTTCCTGGCCTGCTGTCTTGAGAAAGACTTTTGGTGAATGTGGTAGTAGAACTACCATGCAGTTGGTTAAGGGAGCAGCATGGGAGGAGAATCTTCAGATGTGGGAAGTCAGGGAAGACTTCCCAGAGGAGGAGAATCGACATGGTGGCCTAAAGCCTGAGAAGGAGAAGGCCAGGTGAAAAAGACAGGTTGGTAGAAGGAGAGAGTTCCAGGAAAAGAGAACAGCCTGTGCAAAGGCCTGAAGGTGAGAGAGAAGATGGCCATGTTCAGGCAAACTCACGGAAGTTTGGCATGGCTTCAGCATCAGACACAAGGATGGGTGAGTGAGGGATGAGGATGAGGCAGTCGTGTTGGGCCTGGTAAGTCATGTTAGCAAGGCTAACCACATAAAGGTCTTAAGAAAGGGAATAACATTATTCATGTCAGAGGAAGAAGGCTTACTCTGGCCTTGGTATGGAAAACTGTGGGCAGTGGGACTCCAGTAGATGGATGTAGCAAATAATCCAACAGAGATGATGGTGGCCTGAACTAAGGTAGGGGAAAAATACATAAACTTGAAAAGTATAAACAAGGTAAAATGGACATATGAGGTGGAATACTCTGCTGCTGTCGTCATATTCACTATTAAGATTATACAAGACAATACTAACACTGGAATTGGGAAGCTGCAGCAAGCTCCTGGGGAAGGCACACTGAGGACCAGGAGTTCCTTTGTTTTTCTGATTGGCAATTTGCTTCTGAACAAGCACTGTCTATAAGTAGAGAGGCTGGCCTTACGGGACTTGGGGTTCCTGCCTTGTATTTATTCTGGGATTGGACGACCTTCCTGCAGGAGTTGAAGTTCCAGCCAATGGCTCACCTATCTCGGCACTGGTGGGAACATACCTGAGTCATTGTGACCAGCTCTGGAGTCCACATTTCAAAAAGGTCATAACTGGAAACTCTATGGAAAAGAATCACAGGGCAAGAGGTACTCAAAACACATGATATAGGAAATAGTTCAGGAAAGTAGACTTTTAAAGAAGAAAAGACTTGAGTTGTGGCACACGATAGCTCTCTTCAAATACCTTTGGGGTTCTTAGACATGTTCTGTGTGCCCTTAGGGGGCTTCATTGGAACCAGTGGAGATTCAGAAGTCTCCAGGGGGCAGGTATAAGCTCAGCCTAAGATCTAAGTCTTGGTTATGGCTGAGAAAGGAAGCAATGTGCTCCTCGCCAAGGTAAATATTCAGCGGATCACACAAAAGCCACAAAAGTACCATCCAACTCTGAGCACTCAGTTTTAAAAGTACTTCTGTTTCCCTTTATTCAGTCTCATATTGGTTGGCCTTGCTCAGAGGATAGCAGATACTCTACAGCATGTGTTATGCATAGTAAATGATTAATAAAAATAAGATGAATATTGCAAACCAAGTACTTACTGTATTACTGGTTTTGAATTGTCACCACATTCTCTTTTGGTGTGAATCTTTATAAGCCTATCTTAAAACGAGGCTTTCCAGTTATGTATCATTGTGCTAAAGATTGGTAATGATATTATTTGTCTACACCGATGTCCTAGGTTTCCTATTTGTGTCAATCTTTGCCAGAAGGATTGAAGGTACAGTGGGTATGGGGAGTAAGGGTAATCATAAAATCACGATGGAGAAGGTGGGGATGGTTGGGAGTGGAGACATACTCGAACACAGAACATATTCATGTCACAGTTCATGTAAGTAGGCCGTAGCACTGGCAGTTGTGGGGTGAGATATGTAAACATCTTGCCTGCCTTTTAGCAAAGCTTTTGGAATTTTAAACACCTATTTGGTCACATTTCTTGTCAAATCACGTTCTTAAAGATTAAATATCTCACTCTTTCTCTTTCTCCTCTTCTTTTCTTTCCTTCCCTTTTAAAAATAATTCAATCTAAAAGCCATTAGGTGTAGTCAAGGAGAAGTCGGGGGAAGACTGTGAAGGGAAGGCTGTGGTGGTCCAGAGCAGGGTATCAGAGCTCAACTGGGGTGACAAGGTACCACTGGTGGGGGTGCCCAGCACAGTGCACCTGAGCATGAGTGGGGTGAGGAGGGGTCCACACAGGGGTGTGGGTGATGGAGCCTGAGAGGTGTGAAGAAGGCATCTGCACGGGGTCTGGGGCAGCAAGGGATGCAGGAGATTGATTAACATACAGGAGGACCACTCCAATAAGGAAATATTGTAAGGTTAATGGGAGCCAGGTTTCTTACAGTCAGAGAGCAGCACTTTAAGTATGGAAAGAGAAAACCAGGTATTGGGCTAGAACTGGAGATATTAGTGTGAACTTGTGGTTTTCAATATATATATTTAGAGAGAAATAGAGATAGATGTAAAAATCCCTGTGTGTGTACACATATATGAATGTGTATATGTAGGCATGAGATTGTATATACGTATATTCCCTAGCTTTATCTGTTGCAGGGGCCTGGAAGCAGTGCACCCCAAAAGAAATATACACAGCTAGCACCTAGATCCTGGTTTCTAAATACCATTGTCTCTTCAATAGAACCAGGACTCCTTGAAAAAATGAGTGAGCCAAGGGTGGTAAAGGAAAAGTATAAGATGAGCCTGTTTGACTAGAGAGTAAAGAGTGTTTAAAGATTAGTGGGGACATGTCAAAAGGACCCAGAAGCCAGCCTGAAGGGCTCTTGCTAGCCAAATCTGGAGTGCTTTGAGTATCAAAATAGTGACAATAACATAATGTAATTGAATGAAACAGGAGTCCATTAGTCCATACGTTCATAAATACATAAGTAGAAAGTTTAATGATGATTGATGTACTTGCATCGTCTCAAAGTACTTCCCTGTGAAATACTCACCAGTATCAAAATAGTGACAATAACATAATGTAATTGAATGAAACAGGAGTCCATTAGTCCATACGCTCATAAATACATAAGTAGAAAGTTTAATGATGATTGATGTACTTGCATCGTCTCAAAGTACTTCCCTGTGAAATACTCACCAATTACAAGAGGAAAGGAGTCACTTAACAGCTGACAAAACCACTTGAGAAAAAAAAAACTCATGAGAGCTTTGAGGTATGGGTCTGAGGTCTTGAAGTGCTATAGACGGAGAATAAAAGGCAACAAAATTCAGACATTGATATTACTGTGATTCGATTTATAGTCACAGGTTGTTAAGGCCTGTGGATATTCAGGTTAAAAATATGTACTGTTTAAGTTAATCCTCACAACAACCCTAAAATGTAGGTATTATTGTCTCCCTTTTACACATAATCGAACAGCTGAGGTTTGGAGGGTTTAAATAACATGACTTGGTCGGTAAGCAGTAGCTCCAGGATTTGAACTCAGGCCTGACTCCAAATCTGCTACATTTTGAGGACCAATGCAGAGATACAGAGTCTCTGTGTTATGCTTTTCCTAGCCAGGATCTGCTGCTGCTTTCTTTATTTCACTAAATTAATTTCCGAGGTAGACCCCAAACCTGCCTTAACAGCTGACAAAACCACTTGAGAAAAAAAAAACTCATGAGAGCTTTGAGGTATGGGTCTGAGGTCTTGAAGTGCTATAGACGGAGAATAAAAGGCAACAAAATTCAGACATTGATATTACTGTGATTCGATTTATAGTCACAGGTTGTTAAGGCCTGTGGATATTCAGGTTAAAAATATGTACTGTTTAAGTTAATCCTCACAACAACCCTAAAATGTAGGTATTATTGTCTCCCTTTTACACATAATCGAACAGCTGAGGTTTGGAGGGTTTAAATAACATGACTTGGTCGGTAAGCAGTAGCTCCAGGATTTGAACTCAGGCCTGACTCCAAATCTGCTACATTTTGAGGACCAATGCAGAGATACAGAGTCTCTGCGTTATGCTTTTCCTAGCCAGGATCTGCTGCTGCTTTCTTTATTTCACTAAATTAATTTCCGAGGTAGACCCCAAACCTGCTGGACCAATGTGTCCTGTAATTTATAACAACACACTTGCCTGTAAAACTCCACATGCAAAAGAAAAAAAAAAAAAAAAAA
>NW_007728042.1:418793-439484 GCF_000696425.1 Galeopterus variegatus | reverse complement strand
CTTTAATTTGAATGCCATTAAAACAAGATGAATAATATGGCTTAAAAGGAAGACTTTTAATTTGGTATTTTCATACCATTCTCTTTAAAGTAGCACTACCACCATACAGCTAGTCTGCATATGGTTTTGTTTATTTCTATAAAGTGTCTTTTAAAATATGATTTTATGTTCTTTTATTATAGTCCATTTCCTTTCACTGAGAGCTTAAGGTGCCTGAAGGCAGGAACTTTGTTGTGTCCCTGGTTGCCCAGACAGCGCTAGGTACATAGTAAGCACTAAATAAATATACTCTTAATAAATTAATAAATTTCACCCAGCAAATTAGTTGCATAATATCAAATCAATAAACATGGGCTTAGAGTTCCTTATGATGTCAGTAACAATACAATTGGTATACAATTACTGCTAGAGGGACGCTTTTCACATGGGCTGCTTTAGTATCAGGTACCTTCATTTGGGAGGGCAAGTCTTAGATCACTGGAGATGTTGCAGACAACACACATCAGCTGTGGACACAGCTGGGGGCAAATCCTAAAGAGATGCTGCTTTATATTAGAGGCTTTCTAAATTTATATAATGTAGAGTGCCTTCCTGAAGTCAGTATAGCCCTACGGTAAAGAACATTGAATGTGGGGACATATTCCCTAGGTTCAAATTCCAGGTTTGCCACTTCTTAGCTGTGTGACACCCCGGGAAAATCATGAAGCCCTTGCATGTCATAGTTTTCAGCTGCAAATGGGACTGATAATAATAGTATTTGTCCGGTAGAGTTGTTGCAAGGATTAAGTCAGTAGATAAGTGTGAAGGGCTTAACATTTGATATAATCATGTACACAACTTTCAGAGATGGAATGTTATGAAATCATTAGTTCTCCCAAACCTTCTCATCATGCAACTCTGAGGGTGGAAAACGTAATGGGAATTGTTCCTCCTGGACTTGTGCAATCGTGCCTTCTGATTCTGTAAAGTCTTAGATCACTGGAGATGTTGCAGACAACACACATCAGCTGTGGACACAGCCGGGGGCAAATCGTAAAGAGATGCTGCTTTATATTAGAGGCTTTCTAAATTTATATAATGTAGAGTGCCTTCCTGAAGTCAGTATAGCCCTATGGTAAAGAACATTGAATGTGGGGACATATTCCCTAGGTTCAAATTCCAGGTTTGCCACTTCTTAGCTGTGTGACACCCCGGGAAAATCATGAAGCCCTTGCATGTCATAGTTTTCAGCTGCAAATGGGACTGATAATAATAGTATTTGTCCGGTAGAGTTGTTGCAAGGATTAAGTCAGTAGATAAGTGTGAAGGGCTTAACATTTGATATAATCATGTACACAACTTTCAGAGATGGAATGTTATGAAATCATTAGTTCTCCCAAACCTTCTCATCATGCAACTCTGAGGGTGGAAAACGTAATGGGAATTGTTCCTCCTGGACTTGTGCAATCGTGCCTTCTGATTCTGTCTGTAACATCAGACTATCATTATCCCTGTAATCTGGTTTACAAATTGAGTGCTTTCCTTTGATTGTGTTCAGCTACTTAAGCATCTTTGTTTATACCACCTATATTTTCAGAGTTGCTTTTTAGATAAAGCCCATGTTAAGCCAAGAGCTGAATTAAAATACAGTTCAAGAGGTCATTTTCTCTGTCCTTTTTCTTTAACTTTAAATACAGCATTGAGGACAAAAAGGATTTATTTTATTTAAAAAATTAATTACGGTATATTGTTCTAACAATAAAATCATATATCCTTATTCCCTTTTAATGCAGATTTAAAGTACATTTGGCTGCTGCATTTCACACAACATTCACCTAGGCTCCCAGGCGTATCTGGTTTTCTTTTCTACCACTGGATTCTTTAACACATTTTATTTTTTTTGTCTTTTTTCGTGTCCGGCAACGGGATTGCAACCCTCAGTGCTGCACCCGCACCTCACTCAGCCAGTGAGCGGGAACCGGTCTGTATGTGTTTTTTTTTTGTCTTTTTTCGTGTCCGGCAACGGGATTGCAACCCTCAGTGCTGCACCCACACCTCGCTCAGCCAGTGAGCGGGAACCGGTCTGTATGTGGGATCCGAACCCTTGGTGGGAGCGCCGCCACGCTCCCAAGCGGCGCACTGTAGCAGTGCGCCACCGGGTCGGCCCTCTTTAACACATTTGAAGGCGCCTAATGTTTCTATTCTGATCGGTGTCTTTTTGTTTAAGAATGGTGAAATGGGTAATGTGTTTGCTGGGGTAAGGTGATATTATTTGTCTTCAGTTTTGAATCTGATTCAAATCATTGAATATATTTCTTAAAAGATTCACTATTGAAACTGGAATAATGTTTGAGGTGTGTGATTATTGAACACAGAAGCTTTAAAATTACCTCTTTGTCCCAAGTATTTGAACATGCCTCTGGCACCGACAAATCTGCTGACAAGACAAATACTGCACATACTAAATAAATAAATTCTACCTATACTAAACCTTCTTATAGCTGAACACACTCCATTTGTGCCTGTTGTGATGGAAAGTAGTCATTAGGGTTCATTGTGTTTGGATGTATCTTAGAACTAATAACCAGGGTTTAGGATATTTGAAAAAAATACTGTTTTCACCATTCCCAAGTGAGAGTGTACTAATCTTGAAGAAAAATCATAGTTTGGAATGCAAACCAATAATAGATTTTGAACTTCTGAAATCCTTGAAAAGAGCATCTTTCTACCGATGTAACAGATACTAGTCTTTAAATTAGAACTCTGGGCATGAGTTTTCATTTCAAATGAAACATGCTGACTTATAGCTTGCCTTTAAGCCTCTTGGTACTTAAACTGTGTGACATAAACACTAAAATTATTTTTCTAGATAATGTTGTGCATGCCAGATTGGATTGTTTTCCTTTTCTTTTAATTAGTTACTTAATTATTTATTTTTAATGGTATAATTAGCATTCAAGCCCTCACTTCTCCTCCAAATCTAAGACCTTGACCATAACCTACGTCTAATAATATGGTGCTGCTGCTGTGCCAGCGCCTGGGTTCCCTCACCCGAGGCATTTGCCAATTTGATCCTGTCTCCATCATTCCCTTGCTTTCCTTTTTAGAAAGGTCTACAACGTCTACGAAGGTATTTCAAAACATTTGTGGAAAAATGGAATTGGAAGATAATATGAGTCTTTCCATGAACCTTTTGAAGTACCCTTGTATATATGTTTAAAAACTGAATATTTTTACATAAGTTATTTTATGTTTATAGAAAAAGATATCATGCAAAATGTAATCTTTGGGACTTACTTTTTTTCCCCCAACAAATAGTGATACGTTGCTAAGGTTTATTCAGACTGCAGATTCCAGTGTAGCTGTTCAGTTTTGCAGTTTTATAATATTTCGTTGTATGCCGTAGTTATCGATCCACTTTCCTATTGATGGGTGCTTGAGTTGTTTCCACCTTTTTGCTATTGTGAACAGTCCTACGACTAAACTTCTTCTACTTGCCTCCTGTTGTATGTGTGCGGGTGTTTCCCTTGTTATAGACTTAAAAGTGGACTTGCTGGGCAACAATATAGGAGAATATTCAACATTAGAAGGAAATGTCAAAAATGTGCTCAAAGAATTAGCAACAATTTACATTTTCACTAGCAATGTGCAAGAGATCCTAAGGGTCCATATCTTTTTCTATACTTGGTATTACTAGACTTTTTATTCTTTATGCTTTTTTAATTGAATTTTTGATTGAGATAACTGTTGACTCGCATGAAGCTATAAGGCATGATACAGAAAGATCCCCAGTCCCCTTTATTTCTCTTTATCCTGAGTTTCCCTCAATGGTAATGTTTTGCAAAACTCTAGAACAACATCAGACCAGTGTACTGATGTTGATACAATCCTCTGACTTATACAGACTTCTCACTTTCACTTGCATTCATATGTGTTATTTAGTTCTATACAATTTGATCACATGTGTGTGTTTGTGTATCCACAACTGCAGTCAGGGTACTGAACTGTTCCATACCATAAAGATGCCCTGATTTCCCTTTAATAACCACACCCACTTTCCCACCCAGCCAGCCCCATTCCTAACCCTTGGAAACCACGAACCTCAATTTCTGAAGATTTTTCACTTAAAAAATGTTACATAAGTGAAACCATGCAGTATATAACCTTTGGGGACTGGCTCTCTTCACTCAGGATAATTCCCTGGAGTGCCATCCAAGTAGTTACATATATCAAAATTTTGTTCCTTTTTATTGCTGAGAAGGATCCCCTAGTGTGAATGTTTGTTTAACTATTTACCTGTTGAAAAACGTCTGGACTAATTCCAGATTTTTCTTTTTTGTGTTTTTCTGTGGCTTGATTCATTTTTGACTTGATTCTAGTTTTTGACTACTGTGAATAAAGCTGCTACGAACATTCGTGTATAGTTTCGTGTGTGAACATAAGTTTTCATTTTTGGCATAAACATCCAAAATTGAAATTATTGGATAATACGGTATTGGCATGTTTGCTGTCTTAAAAAACTGCCAAGCTGTTTTCCAGAGTGGTTGTACTATTTTACATTCTACCAGCAATGTATGAGTGAACCATTGTCTTCATGTCCCCACCAGCATTCATTGTCACTATTTTTTATTTTAGCCATTGAGATAGGTATGCAGTGACATCTTGGTGTGATTTTAATTTGTATTTCCCTAATGGCTAGTGATGATGAACATCTTTTTTGTGTCCTTATTTGCCATCTGTATACCCTCTTCAGTAAAATGTCTATTTATACCTTTTTGCAGTTTTCTAATTTTATTTATTTATTTATTTACTATTGAGTTTTGAGACTTCATTATGCATTCTTGATATTAGTCCTTTGTTGGATGTATGGCTTGCAAATATTTCTCCAAGTCTGTAGCTTGTCTTTTCATCCTCTTCATCTGAGCTTTCACAGAGCAAAAGTACTTTATTTTGATGAAGTCTGGTTTATTCACTTTTCCTTTTATGGATTGGACTTTTGATGGTGACTCTAAGAACTCTTTGCTGAGCACTAAATTCCAAAGATTTTCTGCTTTTTTCCCCCCTAAACGTATTATAGTTTTATGTATTGCATTTAAGTCCATGATCCATTTTGAACAAAGTATTTGAACATCAGACCAAGCTCATCGATCTAAGTAAACTCAGCTGAGCACTAAATTCCAAAGATTTTCTGCTTTTTTCCCCCCTAAACGTATTATAGTTTTATGTATTGCATTTAAGTCCATGATCCATTTTGAACAAAGTATTTGAACATCAGACCAAGCTCATCGATCTAAGTAAACTCATCAGACTAAGCTAATCGATCTATGTAAACTCATCAGACTGAGCTAATTGATCTAAGTAAACTAATCAGACCAAGCTCATCGATCTAAGTAAGGTGTGGGGTTTAGGTCAGGGGTATAAGGTGTGGGGTTTAGGTCAGGGTTCTCTTGTTGTTTATGGATGTCCAATTTTTCCAGTGTGGGGTTTAGGTCAGGGGTATAAGGTGTGGGGTTTAGGTCAGGGTTCTCTTGTTGTTTATGGATGTCCAATTTTTCCAACACCATCTGTTAAGGTGCTTTTACACATTTGTTTAAATCAGTGGAACGTATTGAAGTGCATCTATTTTTGAACTTTCTGTTATTTTTCCATTGAGGTGTATGTCTATGCCTCCAAAATACCATATTGATTACTGTAGCTATACAGTAGGCTTACTATTGGGTAAAGTGATTCCTGTAACTTTATTCTTCTTTGTCATGATTGTTTTAGCTATTCTGGGGTCTGCATTTTTCCATTTAATTTTAGAATGAGCTTGTTTATGTTGTTTAAAAAACCATCCTGGGGTTTAGATAGGAATCATACTAAATCTATAGATCAATTTGAGAGTAATTGACATCTTTCTTTTGCTGAGTCTTCTAATCATGAACACAGCAAATTTCAACATTTATTTAAGTCATTGATTTCTTTGATTGGTTTTCTTATTATCAGCACAGTGTCCTGTATGTGTTTTGTTGAGTATATTCCTAAGTATTTCATCATCTTTGGAGCAATTGTAAATGACATTAGACATTAATTTTTTTTTTTTTTTTTTTTTTTGTGACTGGCTACACTGCGCTCAGCCAGTGAGCGCACCGGCCATCCCTATATAGGATCCGAACCCGCCACGGGAGCGCTGCGGGCTCGGCCCAGACATTAATATTTTGCAGTTGAATGAGCACAAATTGAATCTCACTGTGATCTTAGCTTTTATTTCTGTGGCCACTAATGTAGTTGAACATCTCTTCATTCCTTTATTGATCATATATATTTCCTGTTCTCTGACATGTCTGTTCATGGTTCTCTATATATTCTTGACACTAATTCTTTTTCAGTTTTTTATATTGTGCACAACTTTTCAGAGTTTTAACTTATCTTTTTATTTTCTTTATGATGTCTTTTGATGACCAACTTTTAAAATTTTAGTATCATTAATGTTATTAATCTTTTGATTTATAGTCAATCATTTTTTATATCTTACTTAGGGGTTAGATAGAATTTATATCTTCAAGTCACTTATGACTTGGGTGAGCTAAGTAAACAGATCATTTTTTATTGAAAATCATTTTTTAGAACAAAAAATACCAGTTTTCTTACTCCTATTCTAAATAAAGAAAAATGTTCTAAGATTTTTTCTACATCGTTCCCAAATAATAAATTAAAAAGTGAAATAAAATTCCCAGTATGTTTTGGAAGAAAAATAATACTACTCTCCTTTTGAGAGCAAATTTTCTCTTGCAGTATTCAGTTTTAGAATTTTTTAAGTATGGTACAGTAGGGCTGACAAAAACAAAGCTGGTGTCTTTGTATTTGGTTATTAAGAAAGGGGAATTGGTGCCAAAAAATTAATATATAAACTTTGGATTGAGTTGTACTGTTCAGCCAGAATGAAGATTGGAGTATTTAATTGGCAAATATGTTTTTCCCATCTGGTAAAAAGATCCAGGTATTCCATGCAGATATATGTCTGCAAAAAAATTAAAGATTTTTTAAGCAAAATGTGGACTGTTAGGTGCACAGACACATAGCATATGTTTAACTTCCTATGCTAACCACAGTAGTTCAACTTTTTTTTTTTTTTAGATAAAAGCATATTCAATTTGTTTATGAACACTTCTGTATTTTGGTTTTCATTATATTAATATTTCAAATCTTATTTTACTGTCATTTTAATGTTAAAAAACAAATTAAACAGGGATTTTTCTGGGCCAGCAAGAAGTTCAGATGGATACAATGAACACATGTATGCATACTCTTCATGGTCTCCAGTCTTAATACGAAAATTCAGCAAAGCTAAGCAGTCCTTTGGAAGCATAGACTAGAGTGTGAAGTGATGCTACTAAAACTACCAAAGATACCATGACATTTTTAAGGATTTGTAAGACACTTTAAGAATATTCTGGCATCTTGGCTCTATGTGACCAGACACGGTGGTTTTCACCTGGTCAAGCACAGACCTACCCTATATCAGGCAGCCCCCCACCCTCCGTGGTAAAGACTTAGCTATTTGCCCTTACTGTCTTCCCCAGTGTCACTGCAGGTGCCTGGGGACCTTCCCTGAAGGTAAAGCTTAGGTAGTGCCACTCCAACCACTGGACATCCTTTTCTGGGTCCTAATTGAGCCATTTAAAAAAATCAATTACCTGAATGATCTTCAGAGACAAAATCTTATTTTCACATAGACACAATATGCAAACAAATTTGAATTTGGGGGAAATTTTGGGGCCTTTTTCCAATTTTCTTCTTTCAAAAGTCCTTCCTATTTAAGCAAATGCCTGTGTACCTTTCTTAGGCTGAATGCATGGCCCTGACTTTTCCTTGAATTCGTCAAGCCCATATTTCTTTTCTCCTATCACTTCCTCTAGCAGAGACTTATCAGAATGGGAGAGCCCGCCTTTTTGCTTCCTGGCCATCTTTCCATCTCAGCTGACTGGCCCGCACTGGTGTTGCTAAGACCTTTCCTGGAAAGAATCTGCAGGCTAAAGCCCAGAGCTGGATGAGTTTGCAGAGACACTTCTTTCTAAAATACGCGGAAGGCTGAGTTGCCAGGATGGCGTGAACCTGCCAGTACTTTGCTAACTATTTCCAGAACACTGGCTCTGCTGCCAACTGTTACCACAATTTTTTCCTTGTAAAAATGTATTTAAGGGAAGGGTTGTAAAAAGCTAGTTGCTTTAATGGGAACTTTATTGTATTCTTAGCACTAAGTTATCGGAAAGACATTGAACTAGACTCACTCCTTTAAAAGTTCCAAGAGTAACAAATGTACTTTTCTGGTCTGTGCTTTGCAGAAGTGAAATTTGTCTGTCAAACTCCAGCCATTGCTGACATTGTAATCCTGGTGGATGGTTCATGGAGTATTGGGAGATTCAACTTCAGACTGGTTCGGCAGTTCTTGGAAAACCTGGTTACAGCGTTCAGTGTGGCCTCAGAGAAGACACGAATTGGTACATCTGTTATTAACACTAACAGTCAGCTGTCAGTGTAAAACTGCTGGGAAGCTTTTTAAGAAATTTCAGAAACTCTTTACAAAGTAGCTTTCAGAATTGCAAGATCAGTTATACTGTTGTTCCCAAAAGCTGATGTTTGGATCAGTAAATATTCATTCCTTCGAATTTTTGCTAACACTGTCATTCTATTAATTATTGAACACATTTTAATTATCTGAAAAGTCCAAAATCTCCTCTGTTCATAACAATAAAACTTTTAAAGTTACAGCTATGTTTAAGAATTTCTCACATAGCAGTATTCTTTTTATTCAAGAGAAATAGCTGAATCCAGGGAAATGTTGGACTAAGAAAATTGGAAATAGTTTTATCGTACAACATAATGTTTGCCAAATTAATTCTAGCCAGGATAAAAAGCAAAAGAAAAAAAAGTTGCAAATCTTTGAGCAATATTATAAACAATAAAAATAATAAATCGTTATTACATGAAGTCTCATAGTTTAACTTTTAAATAGCCATCAACAGACACCATTCCTTTGAGAATAAAGCAACAGCAAAAACAAAGAAATATAGGCTTTTTATCTACAAACGTGGTCAGGCTTTTTTTAAAAAAATGCTGAGTACTTAATTGGTGCTCACTTTTAAATGGCTAGAAAATATACACACTCCTCCCACCCCCAGTTATCCAACTGGACTCCTTTAATTGATGTCAGGAAGTCATTTTGGAAGTATAAAGCCATGCAAAGAAAAAATTATTGCAAAGTTTGGTCCCTTAATCACGCTAGTTTCTTGAATAATCCTCTAGATCTTTGAGTAACATCATCTTTCTTTTCCAGGTCTTGCACAGTACAGTGGCGACCCCAGAATTGAATGGCACCTGAACGCTTTTAGCACAAAAGATGAGGTGATTGAAGCTGTCCGGAACCTTCCATACAAGGGTGGGAATACGCTAACAGGTATGTTTTGTTCAGTTCACGTTCTTTGCAACGTATCTTGCCAAAGAATAGTTTCATTATTTCGTTTTGTCACTTTGAAAGAGTTAGCATAGTATTTTTTAATTAAACTAGCACCTAAAATTCTTAGATGCTCTTTTCCCAAACTCAGCAGTAAGAGTTAAAACCCAGATATCTCATTCCTTTTGCTATAGGAATATAGTGTCTCAGGAAGGGCTTGGTTGGGCTAGAACAGAGTAAAGCATAAACTAGCACCTAAAATTCTTAGATGGCTCTTTTCCCAAACTCAGCAGTAAGAGTTAAAACCCAGATATCTCATTACTTTTGCTATAGGAATATAGTGTCTCAGGAAGGGCTTGGTTGGGCTAGAACAGAGTAAAGCATTCCCGAGGCCAGCAGCCTTCAGTAGTGGTCTAACCTTTGTCAGAGAATTTTCCTTTCTCCCTTTTCACCTCTATTCTCTTCCAGCCATCCTCCATTCTGTCATTTAAATGAAAACAAATTTCTATCTGCTTTTCTTTCTTTTTTTTTTTTTTCTTAAAAAGATGACCGGTAAGGGGATCTTAACCCTTGACTTGGTGTTGTCAGCACCACGCTCTCCCAAGTGAGCTAACCGGCCATCCCTATATAGGGATCCGAACCCGTGGCCTTGGTGTTATCAGCATCATACTCTTCCGAGTGAGCCACGGGTTGGCCCTTATCTGATTTTCAAAGAAGATATTTTCTTTGCCCTTATTCTGTAATCAGTAGTTATCGTGAATATATTTATGGATCTTTGGCACACCAGCATTTTAAATAAATGATTAATGTAAGAATATGTATATTAAAAGTATCCATGGCACCACCACAAGGGATTTGTATAGATTTTAACCTTAGTACATGCAATTGCCTTTCACAGGCACTTGATACAGTAGCTCAGCTGAAACAATACAGACGCTATTGTTGACTTTTAGGTAAACCACTGAAATCCTGGTAATTGCTTTGCCAACTTGAGGTATAATCTAATAGAATTTTTGTCAATACAGCAAACAGATTATTAAACACAAATCCTGTAACAATATTGCAGCACTTCTTAATTTTTTCTGGGTGGAAATTGTCACATTCAAAAGGCAGAAATACAATTACGATTGTAGGTCTGTCCCCACTACTAAAAAAGAGAAAAAGAGACATTCTGGTTCTTTAGAATATCATGAACAAAGTTGAAAACATAGTGATATTTTGAGACAGTCACTACTGTGTGGGTATTCTTGCTTCATCCTAAATTATGAAGGTTTAGATTTCTGGCACACAAGATCTGTGTTAACATCCATTGGCCATTCATTCAACGTTCTTTATTAATGCTAGTTTCTGAAATGATGTGGTATTCAATTATTTTTATTACCTTCATTCTGGTTGATTTTAGTTTTTCATTAGATTTGTCAAGAACAAGGTTGTTGTAAAAATAAAGCTTCACATCTAATAAAAACTCTTTTAGTTCAATAAGCTAGTCATCTTGTGGTTACATTTTGCAGAATTAGAAGGCTTTTTATTAGAGATGGTTGGTTTGTGTTTATTTTTCCTTGTTTTCTCCCAGGTCTTGCTTTGAACTACATTTTCGAAAATAGCTTTAAACCAGAAGCAGGAGCAAGGACGGGAGTACCCAAAATTGGCATTTTAATCACAGATGGAAAATCCCAAGATGATATTATTCCACCATCCAGAAACCTTCGTGAGTCTGGTGTAGAACTGTTTGCCATAGGTATGTATTCTTCATGGTCCTGTTTCAGCTATGGGCAAAGACAAATGACCACTTAAAACAATGTGTAATGCCAAGTGCACTTCATTGAAAGCCAGGAGACTCGAGCACGTTCTAGTTCTGGCTCTTGTCCTATCCAGCCCTGTGATCTGAGCCCAGCCTCCTTACATTTAAAATGGGAGTGATGCCAACTGTCATGTATCTCTTGAGTGGGAGGATCTCTAGGTGAGACATCATACATAAAATGTTCTGAAAAGCATAACGTGGCATGCAAAGGTTAAGTACATGTTTGTTACCCTTTAAATAGTCAGAATTTTCTCTTTAGGGTCATTTTATAGCTATCTCTTTTCTGGTAGTACAGGGAGAAATTAATTTATTATTTTCAAGGAATTAGGATGCTGCAGCTATTTAAGAACAGTGTGAAGTTCTAGATAAGCAAGGTTATTTATTTAAAACTAACCCTTTACAGGGTATCATTCTTGTGGAAAAGCATATATATGGCATACATTCAGAATAACTACAAAATATTTATATAATGCAACTTTCCTGTTGATTAAAATGTTTACATTATCTTTGGCAATAGGCGGGTCTTCTATTTGGCAGAGACCTACAAACTATTTCAGCAACAAAAATGGTATTCAATTATTTTTATTACCTTCATTCTGGTTGATTTTAGTTTTTCATTAGATTTGTCAAGAACAAGGTTGTTGTAAAAATAAAGCTTCACATCTAATAAAAACTCTTTTAGTTCAATAAGCTAGTCATCTTGTGGTTACATTTTGCAGAATTAGAAGGCTTTTTATTAGAGATGGTTGGTTTGTGTTTATTTTTCCTTGTTTTCTCCCAGGTCTTGCTTTGAACTACATTTTCGAAAATAGCTTTAAACCAGAAGCAGGAGCAAGGACGGGAGTACCCAAAATTGGCATTTTAATCACAGATGGAAAATCCCAAGATGATATTATTCCACCATCCAGAAACCTTCGTGAGTCTGGTGTAGAACTGTTTGCCATAGGTATGTATTCTTCATGGTCCTGTTTCAGCTATGGGCAAAGACAAATGACCACTTAAAACAATGTGTAATGCCAAGTGCACTTCATTGAAAGCCAGGAGACTCGAGCACGTTCTAGTTCTGGCTCTTGTCCTATCCAGCCCTGTGATCTGAGCCCAGCCTCCTTACATTTAAAATGGGAGTGATGCCAACTGTCATGTATCTCTTGAGTGGGAGGATCTCTAGGTGAGACATCATACATAAAATGTTCTGAAAAGCATAACGTGGCATGCAAAGGTTAAGTACATGTTTGTTACCCTTTAAATAGTCAGAATTTTCTCTTTAGGGTCATTT
Organism: Galeopterus variegatus; assembly: GCF_000696425.1. NCBI lineage: Eukaryota > Metazoa > Chordata > Mammalia > Dermoptera > Cynocephalidae > Galeopterus > Galeopterus variegatus. Next base: position 426,995 of record NW_007728042.1, on the reverse strand, counting down.
TATAGCTATCTCTTTTCTGGTAGTACAGGGAGAAATGAATTTATTATTTTCAAGGAATTAGGATCCTGCAGCTATTTAAAAACAGTGTGAAATTCTAGATAAGCAAGATTATTTATTTAAAACTAACCCTTTACAGGGTATCATTCTTGTGGAAAAGCATATATATGGCATACATTCAGAATAACGACAAAATATTTATATAATGCAACTTTCCTGTTGATTAAAATGTTTACATTCTTTGGCAATAGGCGGGTCTTCTATTTGGCAGAGACCTACAAACTATTTCAGCAACAAAAAAGCCCAGTTTCCAAGCAACACTGAAATACAAATCAAAGTGCCACAGCACATTCCTCAACAGGTCTCTGAAGATATTTAAAATTGGTTATTATGAATGATCCATTTCATTACATTTTATATATTTAATTATTCTATTCGCTGTTAATCTTATTACAGAAATTGGCAAACACTACAAATCAAGGCAGAAAGCTGACTGTTAAATATTTACCAGCACACCCCTGGAACTCAAATGGGCCATAAACTAAATGATTTTAACCATATGGTAGCTTCACTCCTAAAGATAAATGTGAACTTGGTTCTAGGAATTGATTCAAATTTGCTTGGCCTTAACGTTTCTCGCCCTGAAGTTTCGGAGCTATCAATGAGAAAATAAAGTTCCTCTGACCCATTGCTAGATTTGCTACTCAAAGTATGATTTACAGAATGCTTCCTTCCAGAAGTAGTTTCTTCCTTACCGTGTGCCAGGCATCATGGTGGGTGTTGGGTACAAAGATGAGCAAGGCAAATTCCTTACAAAACAAATTCCTTCCAAGTCATGATGAGTGTTTTCTCTTTTTCCCATGCAGCTCTAGCAGTCAAACTATTTTATTCAGAAAGGTGAGAGAGAAACAGATTTGGAACTATCTTTTCTAGAATATTCTTATAAGTTCCAACTTGTTGGTTTTAACTGAATGCCACGAAGAAGTAGTATTGACACTAAGCTCATTGCTTCAGCACGCACTCAATGTTATATTGATTCAGATGTGCACTTTAGAAGCTATCGTAGCAGTCCTTCAGGCAAGAAACATCAGAGAGATTTATTTTTTATTTTTCTATCCCTTTGTCCAATAAAGGAAATCTCTGCGGAAGACTTAAACTACTGTGAGATTAATCTATGTGTTTACCCTCCATTTTCTGCTCTTGTTAATAATGAACAGATGAGTTTCCCCTTTGTCCAATAAAGGAAATCTCTGCGGAAGACTTAAACTACTGGGAGATTAATCTATGTGTTTACCCTCCATTTTCTGCTCTTGTTAATAATGAACAGATGAGTTTTTAAACAAAACTTTAAGTGAATTCAGCCAGATGTGATTTGGACTTTTTCTCTGAGAATTACCTGGAAATCAGCAATATTATTGTCTTACAACCTCCTAAAGCAAATAGTTCAGAGACAACTAATGCTTTGTTACTCAGTATGTTGAGGTTGAAAGATAAATTAATTGGCACAGCCAGGCATCTAAGAAGTAATTCATGTCGCCCCAGGTAATCTCTCTTTTTTGCTACCACAGTACCTCCTTTAAATACCCTCAGATGATTGAAACAACAGGGATCTTTAAAGAAATCCTCCCCATTTGCTGAAGCTTGGGAAAGAGAAATCTACCTTCACACCCATAAAACCTAACCTTCTACCTCTCCTATTCCATCTCTAATTTTGTTGGTAAATATTTACCCATTTTAATGTACAACCTTCTGCGAGGCAGTGTGATATTGTGGAATTCCAGCTGTACACTTACTAGCTGTGTATCCCTGAGCAAATTAATTAACCTTTCTGTTCATGTTTACTTATCTGTAAAGTGGCAGAAACAATAGTGGTAAACTCATAGTATGAGTTGTGAGGATTACATGTGTTAATGTATGAAAAATACTTTCTCCAGTGCCTGGGGCATAGTAAACACACTCTAAGTGTTAAGTGTTAGGGTTCACAGCTTTCTGTCCTCCTCTGTTCCCTGCATAATTCCAGACACCTGGCTTGACATGTAGTAATAGAATCAGTAGATGTTGGGCCAGAATTCCCTTTTTTGTATTAGCAAAATTGCAGGGGGTACTAGATAGCATATCGTAATTAAGTACGTTAAATTTTTTTCCCCAAGCTTTCTCTTTGGTTTAATGCTATATATATATATATATAATTATTGTTCTAGGAGTATCTCTCAATTGAAGTAAACTTATTTTATAGAAATTTTAACCTGATGCTTTGATGTTTAGAGTACTGGTTTAATTACTATTTCTTCCACAATATTCATGCAAGACAGAAGTTAGTTTCATCAAGTCATCTTCCTGTTAAGATGTACTGAGCAATTAATATCTAATCATTTAAAAATGATTCTGAAGCTGACTTTTTTTTCCTTTTCTTGTCAGCCGGCTGGTAAAGGGATCCAAACCCTTGACCTTGGTGTTATCAGCACTGTGCTCTAACCAAATGAGCTAACTAGCCAGCCCCCTGAAGCTGACTTTAAAAAGACAATCTGACATGAAACATGCCTCTTTAAAGTAGCAAATACTTTCAACCAAATCCAAGACTGCAGGTCTATTAGCAGGTGGGGAGTAAGTGAACCATCCTCTGAGATGGGGGCCCCAACTGCCCTTTGTCAGGACACATGCATGTAATATCTACTTTCATTGATGATACATATTCTTGCTGTTCCCTTTTCTTGTGTATTTTCTTTCTACATGCATCATTTGTTAGAATCAGAGCTATCACTTTCCGTTATGTAATAGATATAAGATTTAGCTATTTTTCATCTCATCAATTTATTTCATGTGTGTGTTTTTAAATTAAAATTTTCATTATTTATTGCCCCCCACCCCCCACCCCCCAAATAAAAAGCCACACAAGTTGCAGGTGCTTTGATCGCAGTGGGGACTGACTGGGTCGACAGGTCATGTCCACTGCAGTTGCTCTTTCCAGTGGGGCGTGATGTCACCATCCTCTCTGTTGTCCTCAATACAAGGGGTGAAAAATGCAGATGTGAATGAACTTCAGGAGATCGCCTCAGAACCGGACAGCACTCACGTGTACAACGTTGCCGAATTTGACCTGATGAACACAGTTGTGGAGGGTTTAACGAGGACGGTCTGCTCCAGAGTGGAAGAACAGGACAGGGAAATTAAAGGTAAAATGAGTGCCAGAGAGCAGTCTTGTAGATGCTGCTATGACTGTGCACAAAAGTCTATTGTGGATTATGAAAATTCTTGTCATTTTTTATGTTGTCTTTCTAAAGATGCCTTTTTTCTCCAAAGATCTGAGTCATCAAAGTAGAGGGAGTATATTGGAAGGCTTCGTGGGGGTGAGGGAGGGATTCTTTAATCACTAGATGATTTTCTCTGTAGTGTTATATTTAGACTATCATTTTTTAAAAAATAAACTTTTAGTTTTGAGATAATTATACATTCATATACATTTGCAAGAAGTAATACATAAAGAGATCATGTATTCTTTACCAGTTTCCTCCAGTGGTAAGATCTTGCAAAACTATACTATAGTATCACAATCAGGATATTGTCATTGATGCAGTCCGGTTACAGAACATTTCCATCACCACAAAGATCATTCCTGTTGCCTTTTTATAGACTCTCTCACTTGTATTCTTCCTCCACCCTCTCCCTAAACTCTGACAACCACTCATCTGTTCTCCATTGCTATATTTTTTAATTTCAAAAATATTATGTAAATTGAGTTATGCAGTATATAACCTTTAGGGATTGGCTTTTTTCATACAAGATAATTCCCTGGAGATTCCTCCAAGTCACTGCATGTGTGGACAGCTCTTTCTTTTTTATTGTGGTGTCATATTCCATAGTATGGATGTGCCACAGTTTGTTTAAACATTCATACATTGAAGGACATCTGGGTTGTTTCTAGTTTTTGGCTATTATGAATAAGCTGCTATGCATATTCATGTACAGGTTCTCCTGTAAACAAAAGTTTTCACTTCCCTGGGATCATTCCCAGAAGTACAATAGCTGGATCATATCCCAGTTGCATATTTAGTTTAGTTTAGTTTTCATTAAGGAAGTGCCAAACTATTTTCCAGAGTGGTGGCAGCATTTTATGTCCTCATTAGCAGTGTATGAGCAATCCAGCAATGCATTGTCACCATTTGTTGTTACTATTTTTTTATTTTAGCCATTTGCTAGGTGTGTAGTGATACAACACTGTGGTTTTAATTTTCATTTTCTAATGGCTAATGAAGCTGAACATCTTTTCACACGATTATTTTCCATCTGTACGTCTTCTTTGGTGAAATGTCTGCTCATGTCTTTTGCCATTTTCTCGTTGGATTTTTTTTGTCAAGTATCAATTAGTCATACCTGTGTATGTTTGTTTCTGGGTTCTCTAGTCTGTTCCAGGGTGTCTCTGTGTCTAATCCTCTTCCAATATTATACAGTTTTGATTTACTGTAGCTATATGATAAGTCTTGAAAATGCATAGACTTCAGTATTCCCACTTAATTATTTTTTAAAAAATTGTTTTTCTTTTCTAGTTTCTTTACTTTTCCATTAAATATTAGAATATCTTTATTCTATAAAAGAATCTTGTTGAGATTTTGATAAAAATTTCATTGTCAATTGCCAATTATCAACCATTAATTGTCAAATATCAATTCAGGAAGAATCGACATTATTACTACGTTGATTCTTCTAATCCATGAACACAGTATGTCTCTCCATTTATTTAGACATTCTTTTCTTTCCTTTGTCAGCATTTTGTAGTTTTCAGAATACAAATCCTGTATAGGTTTTGTTAGATGTACTTCTAAGTATTTAATTTTATTTTGGATGATTTTGGTTGTATTGTATTTTTAATTTCAGTGTTTACATATTCATTGCTAGTAAATAGATACACAATTGATTTTTGTATGTTTATCTTATATGACCTTATGTATCCTATGACCTTATTATCTGAATTCACTAATTAGTCTGGAAATTTTTCTCCAGATTTTTGGAGATTTTTTTAAAATGTAGAATATCATATCATCTGCAAATGGGGATAGTTTGATTTTTTTTTCTTTTTGTCCTCCGTACTTTTTATTTTCTTTTCTTGTGGTATTGCACTGGCCAGAATTTCTAGTATGTTGAATAAAAGTTTTGAGAATGAACATCCTTGCCGTATTCTGTAATTGCAGGGGGAAAGCTTCTGCTTTTCAAGGAATTGGTTCATTTCATCTAACTTGTAGAATTTATTGTGTGGTTCATAATGTTCTCTTATTATTCTGTTGATATCTGTGGGGTCTATCTCCTGTTTTCTTCTTGTTATTGGTAACTTGTGTCTTTTCTCTGTCTCTCTCTTTTTTTATTTTTCAGTCTTAGAGGTTTGTCCATTTTTAAATCTTTTTCAAAGAACCAGCTGTTGGTTTCTTGGCCTTCTATATTGTTCTTCTCTTTTTAATTTTTTTAGATTTCTGCTCTTATTTTTATTATTTTCTTCCTTTTGCTGATTTTAGATTTATTTGGGTCTTACTTTTCTAGATTCTAAGTGAGAACTCAGATTATTGATTTGAAATGTTTCCTTTTTTCTAATGTAAGTATTTAATGCTATAACTTTTCCACTTAGAATTGCTTTAGCAGTGTCCCACAAACTTTGATATTTTGTATTGTCATTTTTATTCAGTTCACAGTGTTTTTGATCTCCTTTGATGTATCTCCTTTGATCCATTGATTGTTTAGAAGTGTGTTATTTAGCTTACATGCATTTGGCAGTTTTCCTGTTATTCCTTTCTGTTATTGATTTCTAGTTTGATTTTATTGTCATCAGAGAACATTTTCTATATAATTTCAATTGTTTTGAATTTGCTGAAGCTTATTTTATGGCCTTGGATATGATTTATCTTATATATGCTCTGTGGTTCCTGGAGAAGGATGTTTATTCTGCTATTGTCATGTTATTGTTATGTTCTAATGTTAACTAGATCTTGTTGGTTGATGGTCTTGTTGAGTTCTATATCCTTGCTCATCTTTTTGCCTAGTTGTCCTACCAATTGTTGAGAGAGGATTTGACAGTCTTCATATATTATTGTGGAATTGCCCATTTCTTCTTTTAGTTCTGTTAGTTTTTACTTTACATATTTTGCAGCTCTTTGTTTGGTGCATATACATTTAGGATGCTATGTTTTCTTGGTAGGTTAACCATTTATCATTATGCACTATCTTTCTATGTCCCTATGATTTTTTTTGTTCTGAAGTCTACTATATCTGATATTAATATAGCCACTGCTACTTTCTTTTGATTAATATTTACATGATATAACTTTTTTTCACCAATTTACTTTCAACATACATACAAGGGCACTTCAAAGAATTTGCAGAAAAATAGAATTAAAAGACAGTATGAATCTTTCCATGAACTTTTTGAAGCCTCCTCATATATCATTATACTTGAAGTGGATTTTATGTAGACAGCATATAGTTGCATATGTCTTTAAATCTACTCTGCTAATCTCTTCCTTTTAATTGGTATATTTAGACCATTTTCATTTAATGTAAGTATTCATATGTTTGGGCTTAAGCCTACCATTTTTTTTTCTGCTTGATTTCTTTGGTTTTTATTTCTTTGCTTTCTTTTTCCTTCTTTCCTGTGGGTTGGATATATTTTAGAAATCCATTTTGATTTATTCATAGTGTGTTTCAGTGAATCTGTTTGTACAGCTTTTTTAGTGATTGCTCTAGGTATCATATTTTATTTATATAACTTATTACAGCCTGCTGCTGTTGACATTTTACCATTTTGATTGCAGTGTAGAAACCTTATCCACCTTCAAATCCCAGATATCTATCTCAGCTCTGACACTTACAATAATCAAGTTATTTAACCATTGTGCCTTGGTTTTCTCACCTACAAAATATGAACAGTAATAGATTAACTACTGAGAATTAAATGAGATAATACTTCTGAAGAGCTCAGGAGAATACCCTTTGATACACACATGCTCAATTAATTTTGCTGGTACTATTCATTAACAATGTCTTTTATTTAAGAAAGTTCTTTGGAATCAAGGACTATGTCTTATTTAAGTTTGTATCCTCAGAACCTGGTACCTAATAGTGCCTGGTACCTAATAGACTTCTAAATGTCTGAATGAACAAATGCAGGGATGAGTAACTAAATCATCTTATCTAGAGATGAAAATTTTAGAGGCTGCATAAAATCGATAGTTATTTCTGACTAATGGAACTTCTTAGGTTTATAAGAATAACTTTAGGAAAGAGGTTGATTTGATATGTTTCTTTAATTTAGCCTTAGCCCTTGCCAGCATTGGGCCACCTACGGAGTTGATAACTTCTGAAGTCACTGCCAGAAGCTTTATGGTTAACTGGACTCATGCCCCAGGAAATGTGGAAAAATACAGAGTTGTATATTATCCTACCAGGGGTGGAAAACCAGAGGAGGTAATAAGAAGACGGTATTTTTAAGCCCTTATTTTCATTCTCTCAAGTCTTGTACAGTAGTGAGAACAAGACATAAATGTACATATGAGGAGATTATTCTGTCACAAACGTTTTTGAATAATTTAACTGAAATATATTTCTACCTGTCCGTATTGTTCTCCCGTCTTTCTAGATTGTTATATTTACATCTTCTTCTGTCATCTACTATAATCCTCAGAACTGATCAGATATGAATTCCTAACACAACTTATTCTTCTTTTTAAAGTTAATGAGTTCCAAAGCAAAAGGTATCAATAGCTAATTACCATGCCAAGATCCCTTTTGCTATTCACACATTTTTTATACCTGGGGGTGGTCTGAACTTTCTGCTTTAGTGCAGTCTGTGTGTTCCAAATTATGTGGTCATATAATGGATTAGTCTTCCAGAGTTTGGAGTTTCCTGGACATTTGTAGAGTTTAGTGCAATAGAAAAGCCATAGTAGGGCCGAGCCCGTGGCGCACTTGGGAGCGCAGCAGCGCTCCCACCGCGGGTTCGGATCCTATATAGGGATGGCCGGTGCGCTCACAGGCTGAGCGCGGTGCAGCCAGTCTCAAAAAGGACAAAAAAGAGTGTGCTAAATAAACAGCATGTGCAGGATTGGGGGGGAATGTACAGGGATGCGCTTCCTAAACCTTAAAGGGGCGAAACAATTTCTAGTAACAAACACCCAGAAGTACTACTGATTATTAATAATGAAACATGCTCATTCTAAATCATTC
>NW_007728042.1:412105-417793 GCF_000696425.1 Galeopterus variegatus | reverse complement strand
TCAAAAAGGAAAAAAAAAAAAAAAAAAAAAAAAGAGAGAAAGAAAGAAAAAAAAGCCATAGTAAAGCAGCTGTGGCCAGCACTTTTTATGGTTTGGACAGCATAGGAGAGAACACCAATTGCCAGGTGATTGGATCTTTCCCATTCCCTGCCTTCGAAACAGCAGTTCATGGGGAATGTATTAAAGTGTGATGAAATTCCCTCTCCTTTTGTTGTTCTAACCTCTGATTGACCTCAGCATGTTTCACAATTTTTTTCTGTATTATAATAGAATTTATGACTTTTCTTAAGCATTAGAGAAGTAGATCATGGAGTTTTAAATCATCTAGGTAAAAAAAAATCAGTGCTCCCAGTGGTTCTATCTTTTTCATAACTAATAAAACTTTTAAATGCTTCCCAAAGCACTATATAAAAATAACGTTTTTAAGTGGATGTGAATAGGATAACAATTAGCCAGGGAAGGACACAATTTCCATTAGATATAAATTAATAAGGGACTTCTGAACACATCCCATAAAAGGTTCATCACTTCATGTGGGAATTCAAGGAGGATTGACTGCCACAGTGGAAAGAAGGATGTGGCACAAATAAGAAAACATTTAATAAAGTATTCTTGCTGGAGATATTTTTGCTTTTTCTGCATGTGAGATATTCTATACTCTCATTTCTTGAACTATTCTTTAAACAGGCAGTGGTGGATGGAAGTGTATCTTCCACAGTATTGAAAAACTTGATGTCTTTAACTGAATACCAGATATCAGTCTTTGCAATATATGCCCACACTGCTAGTGAAGGCCTACGGGGAACTGAAACTACACGTACGTATTTAATTTTACTCCATTTCTCGGTTTCTGTACAGCATTGCTTTGGTGGCCTTTCCTAAATTGGAACTCTGCTTAGGTTGTGTTGATGGACATCCTGAATCAAATTTGTAGAAAATAATTGTCATGCTGTCTGTGGCATTGGCCCATGCTATCGCTGCAGTTTTGCAGCTGCTACATATTGAAAAGGATTATGCATCTCTGTCATGTTTGGGAGAGAGCAACCTCAGAGGTGACAGGTGCCAAGTAGATTCATTCACTTATTAAACAAATAGTTAGTAAAATAATTAGCCTATTATGAACCAAGAATTGTACTTGGATTTGTAGGTAGAAGTAGAGAAGCAGCTCTGTAGCTCTCCTGCCCTGCGGAAGACCAAGGAAACTATGTTACATCTATCTTCATCATTCATATCATTGTAATTAAAACAAGTTTCTGAAATTTAATAATTCCTTTTCTGGGTACGATCATGATAATACAGATACAACACACACACAGTACACACACACACTCAGAGAATCATGGGAAAGTATAATCTTTTTAAAAAGAGATCAACCATCCTTTTAGTCATTTCAAACATTAATTGAGTTTCTGTTACATGCTAGGCACTATGCAAAGGTGGCCACCAAAAATCTGCCTCTGATAGAACAATAGCAATGTAAACAAACATGAATAACAACAAGTTAGCCACTATGGCTCCTCCCTATACATTGCTGGATTTATTCCTCGCAGCAATCTGTAAGGCAGGTGTTAACACCTCCATTTTGCAGAAATATTTTAGTGACAATTCCTGCACTCCAGGATGTTTTAGTCTAGTAAGCGGGGGAGATGCAAACCAAGGACACACAAACAAACAGTGCAATCAAGTGCTATAGGTTCTCCAGTAGAAGTGTGTACCAGGAGCTGCAAGTGTAAGCAAAGTCCTGAACTTGACATTGTGGTTAGAAAAGTGGGCAGGGCCACATTATAGAGGGACTAGAATTACATTTGAAAACAATGAAGTTTCATGTTTTTCATTGGTATTGTTGAAGCTAGGAACTTGAAGTGTATTCTCAATTCCTTTCTCCCTATTCCTCAATATGGCCGATTTTATTTCTTATTTCATTTTTCTCAAGGACACTTGTGAATGGCTGAACATTAAAAAAAAAAAAATCTCCTCTTGCAGTTGCTTTACCCATGGTTTCCAACCTTGACCTGTATGACGTGACTGAGAACAGTCTGCGGATCAGATGGGATGCAGTGCCTGGGGCCTCGGGCTACCTGATCCTCTATGCTCCTCTCACAGAGGGTCTGGCTGGGGATGAAAAAGAGGTAACAACCTGCTACCTACAAGAGGCCCAGAATCTTTGACTTCCTTAAAATAAATTTCTTTTTACTATAAAAGTTTAATGTTTAAAATTTAGAAAATTCAGATTAGCAAAAAAGAAAAAATCACCTGTAATCCCACCACCCAGCAATAGTCATTGTTAACATTTAGCTAACAGTATTTTTCAATGCATTTTTAATACAACAAATGGAAATGGTTTTGTAGCTTGCTGGTTTTATTTCATTTACTGTGAATATATTTCCATGCTATTAAAGAATAATTTCAAAAAGTTATACAGTCACAGTGTTCCACTGTTTGTATAGGTCATGTTTAATCTCATGTTATTGGACATTTAGTTAGTTTGCTGTATAAATAATGTTTTTGTGAACATTCTTAACATACTAAGGGGCTTCAAAAAGTTCATGGAAGGATTCATGTTATCTTTTAGTTCTATTTTTCCATGAACTTTTTAAAGTATCCTCGTGTATCTTAGCATGATTTTCCAATTATTTCCTCAGCATAAATTTCTAGAAATACCCTTTTTATAAAGCCTATGCAAATTATTAAGGCTTATACTTGGTATTACCAAATGGCTGTAGAGAGATTTTACTCATATATAATTTATTTTGCTATATGTAGTTCGTAAGTGACTGTTTCTCCTATATACACTAAATTAAAATTTTCCTACTAAATTGAGAGTTAGACAAATATATCTCTTGATGTATTTTTTTTAGTATTTATTCTATTTGAATTATGAATACTTGACATTCAAATGATTTATTTTAGTCCTCATTTTTAATTTATAGGGGGAAATTGCTATAACGTGGGTATTTAAGGAATAATGAGGAAGTGTGTCTAGCACTTGTAAGTGTCTTGACCAGACAGGTGGAGTGGGTAAGAGAGCCAGTTTGGAACTGGATTCGTCAACATTGTGTAAAACCTGCCCCTAATGACCGAAACCCTTAGGGCCAAAAATATGGTGAATCTGAGTGTCAAGAACAAAGCATTGATGACATACATGTTTTCTTTTATTTCCAAGATTTAGACAGTTTTTGCCCATTTGAATTTAAAGTCGATCTGAATTATTTCAGCAGAAGAGAGACTTAAAAATTGTGCCAGAAATGCTCAACCTCACTAGGAAAGAGAAAAATAAAAATTAAAGGAATACTAGTTCACAACCAGTAGATTAGCTAATATTTTTTGAAGTCTGATAATACCACATATTGGTGAGTATATGGGAAAATAGTCACTCTCATACTGCTGGTAGGCATATAAATAGGTATAGTTACTTTGGAGAATATTTCAAAATACTTCATCATGTTGAAGATATATACTATTTTATAGAGATACTATATATCCAAGGGAAATATCTTGCAAGGATTTTTCAATGCATGTACTTGGTGGAAACAAAACACTGAGAATGACTAACATGTTCACTAGTAAAGGAATGGAAAATAGTGGTATATTGATGCAAAAGAATACCATAAAAGGATTAATAGTGACGACTTTGTCCCTGTGTACCAACATAGATAAATCTTGAGACAAAATGTTGACAGAGAAAAAAATAACATATCGTAAAAAGATTGTGTTGATATCATCCAATTTATGTACATTGTTAAATATACAGGACCATATATTGTTTACAGATTCATACACACAGAGAAGTAAAAAATGAAGCAGTAGGATATACATCAATGTCAGGGTAGAACAGAAAGAATGAGGAAGAACTTCTGTTTTATCTGAATGTATTAGTTCTTTTAAAAATAAGATCTGAAGTCAATATGACAAAATTTTTATATTAAAATTGACTAGTGAGTACATCAGGGTATATTATATTATTTCCGTACATTTATGTTATATATGTTTAGATATTTCAAAATTGAAAATTTTAACTGGAAATTAACACTGGCAGTCCTGTGACTGGAGACTGTCTATATAGAGATTTTTTTCTTACTTCCAAAACGTAAAAGTATCCTGTCAAACAGTTTTCACTCGGTTGTGGTTAGTTTGACCAGATCCAAGGGTCAGAAAAGTTATCCTAGAATCAAAAAGCATATTGCCAAGTTGGGAATCAGGGTGGTTTATCTCTTCTAAATACTGGGACGGAGTGGACTTGCAATCCAACTGGACAGGCTCTCTCTTGAATGGGCAGCAACTCTGGCCCACCTTAATTGAGCTTGAAGCAGAAACTGGGCATCCAGCCGAAGGACTGGCTAGAATTAGCCAAAAAGTGAAAGATGCCCACTTGGCCCTGCCTCTAGCACACTGGCCTGGAGCTTGCACTCTTTAGAGAACATTTCTGATTCAATTCCACCCACACTGTTCTGGGGACCATATATCCAACACTGTTATTCTGGCTGCAGTTGCTGTTTGTCCAGATGTAAAGAGTTATCCCAACACAGCGTGCATGGGGACTTTCCGCTTTGTATGGCTCCACAGCATCTGTTCCTAATACATAACGACACGAGACAATTAAAAAATTATGACTGAAGCCTGTTTCCCATTTGATGAAGGGGTTGTGAGAAGACACAAAGCTGTGTTCCATGAAGTCTCACCTTTATTCAGTTCCATTATGATCACATGAATAATACACATTGGCAAATGATCTAATAATGTGTGTTCTTTTCAGATGAAAATTGGAGAGACCCACACAGATATTGAACTGAGTGGATTGTTGCCCAACACAGAATACACAGTCACAGTTTATGCCATGTTTGGAGAAGAGGCCAGCGATCCTGTTACAGGACAAGAAACAACATGTGAGCAGTGCAGCCATTCAGATGAAATGCCATAATAAAAGCCTAAATAAATGTTAGGATTCTGAACTGTAAATACTAGTTTAAGTTGAAATCTCTTAAGAGCTAATTGTAACTTAAGAAACCACATATTCTATTTAGGGGAAGGAAACGTATTTCTTCTATCCCGTGTGATGAGTAATATGGATGCTAGAACTAAACTTTAGCATCCTCCAGATAATTTTACCTGTGTCTTGTTTAAATCCAAATTCTAGATCAGAATATAGAGGAAAGAGCATAAACTTTGAAATAATAGCAGCTGAATGAGAGTCCCAGCTCAAGTCATATTTTATCTGGGTTATAATGGGCAAGTGATGTAATATTTTTGAGTCTGTAAAAAGAAGAATATATGTGGTTGATAAGGTTAAATACAGTAATACATGTGAAAGCATTTAGCACATAACTGCTTCCCACTCGTATCAAAATTAACAAACTTTTNTCATACCTTGTGGCTGTAGATAATAATTGTCATGATTTGTCTTCAAGGTTTTTGCTCTGCTTGTTCTATAAGCACTATATGAGGTTGTGGGGTGTGCGTGAATTAGCATACACATTAACACTGGTTAATATCACAGGCTCTGGAATTAGTATACTGGTTAATATAACAGGCTCTGGCATCAATGAATCAATTGCCTGGGTTAAACTCTAACTGCTCTTCTGCTCCTACTAACTGCGGCCTTGACCAAGTTAACTTAATTTTGTCATCAATATAATGGGGATATTTGCAAGTTTATCCTTAAGGTCTAATGTAAGGATTTAATAAGGTAAC
>NW_007728042.1:408071-411105 GCF_000696425.1 Galeopterus variegatus | reverse complement strand
TACATGTGAAAGCATTTAGCACATAACTGCTTCCCACTCGTATCAAAATTAACAAACTTTTTTTCTAAAAATATTTCCTGTCCTTTTTATCTGAGCCTATTATTATTATTGTAATTCATTTTTTAATTGAGTAAAAATTTTATTGGCAATGTTAGTTTTGGCTAAATGTAGGGAGTTTGTAATATTTTTAGGAAATGTATATATTTATCTATTTTTAAAAATGTGATACAATCAAAAGACTGCAGAGGCATAGTAATAGTGCCCAATACATACCATTAAAACTATGGTTCTATTCATGATCTTTTGAAACATAAAAGTACAGGGAGACTGGGGGTCTTGCCCACCATTCTGAGCCGTGGGAGGAGATGAATCACACAATTTCTACAGTGCCTTTGTCTTTGAGAGTCTACTTGGAAGAACATAATAGAAATTTAATGGCAAAGAAAAATATTTCCCCCATTCATTCTTTGTTAGTCAAGGCTACATTGACATTGTTCTTGCTCTTCAGAGAAAGACCAATGTAATTAAAGCAACAAACAAAAAAAAACGGGAGATCCAAGAAATTAATTATGCCAGAAAGCATCTAATATACCACTTGACTTAAGTGAATTTTGAGACTTTTCATTTGAAAGAAAAACTTTTCCCAACTTACCATATCTCTTTCACTCAGAATGCTTATTTCTTTATATTTTTTAACAAATACATACGACTCTTTCCCATGATTAGCAGTTGATTAAAAAAATAAATAAAAAGAGGTCCTAAAAAATGATGCTCTGGGTACCTGTCCTGAGATTGGCATTTTTATGCACTAAGAAACCTAGACATTATTCTGCCATACTGCCAAATTTACCTGAATTCCAGAAAAATTGAGTTAAGTGTGCACAATACTAAATTATATTGCTTTTCTCTTTCCTACACTTTCTCTCTAGATCTTTAAGTATTAAGAGAAACACTAACTTCTATAGGCTCTTTATTGTCAAATAATCAGTATTGAATTAATGTAAGAGTTGGCCTTTGGGTTTAGGAAGCATCATACCTTGTGGCTGTAGATAATAATTGTCATGATTTGTCTTCAAGGTTTTTGCTCTGCTTGTTCTATAAGCACTATATGAGGTTGTGGGGTGTGCGTGAATTAGCATACACATTAACACTGGTTAATATCACAGGCTCTGGAATTAGTATACTGGTTAATATAACAGGCTCTGGCATCAATGAATCAATTGCCTGGGTTAAACTCTAACTGCTCTTCTGCTCCTACTAACTGCGGCCTTGACCAAGTTAACTTAATTTTGTCATCAATATAATGGGGATATTTGCAAGTTTATCCTTAAGGTCTAATGTAAGGATTTAATAAGGTAACGTGTTATGTGTCAGACTCATGGGAAGTACTCAATGAATGTTAAAAATTATTCTACTGCAAACCTGTAAAAGCTCAAGAAAATCTAAAAAATAATGGACAATTTTTAATCTGTTGAATGAGGAGGGAGTCCTTGAAGTAGTTCAGAAAGCTATGAAATTGACAGAAATCTACAGAAATACTAATACCTTTTAAAATAATTTTAAAGCAACAGCAAAATGTTTATTTTTATTTAGTCTTACAAAGCCACTGTGATTTATCCAGGGCAGGTAATTGCTCTTTGATTCAATAAATATTTATTAAGTACTTGTTATATTGAGGATAGAGCTGAGAACAAGATTAAACCAAATTCTCTGATCCCCTGAGATTATAATGTATTGGGAGAAAGAGACAGTAAACCAAAAATCTGCAGTGAGAAAACAGAGCAGGAAAGGGAGACAGGTAGCATTGGGGTGGAGTAACTATATAACATGAGATGATCATGGAAAGCCTCACCAAGCAGCTGGCATATGTTCATAACTGTAAGACCAGGAAACCAGCCATGCACATATCTGGGGGAAGAGCCTTGCAAGCCAAGGGGATAGCAAGTGCTGTGGCCTAAGCATGAGCATGCTTGGCAGGTTCCAGCACCAGAAAAGATGACAGGGAGTGGCATGAACAAAGGGCAGAGTTGTAGGATAAGGGGGCAGCACAATGGCAGAGAGCCAGTTATGTAGGGTCATAAATATCATTGTAAGAGCTGTGGATTTACTCTGAGGGAGTTGGAAGCCATTTGGAAGATTTTGTGCAGGGGAGTGAAATGATCTGGCTTACATTTTCAAAAAAGCACTCTTCTCACTTAGAAATTGCTGTAGTGGAGGGAAGATGGAAGCAGAGAGACCAGCAGGGAGACCATTGCAAAAATACAAACCAAGAGGGGAGTGCCTTTCACCAAGATGGTAGCAGTGGAAGTAAAGAGGAGTGGTTAGATACTAAATTTATATTGAAGGGATTGATGATGGATTAGAAATGGGTGATGAGAGAAAGAGGAATCCAGGACAACTTCAGGGTTTCTAGCCTGAGTGGCAGGAAGCATAGAGTTTCCATTTGCTCAGAGGGCAAGATTGAGGGAGGAGATTTGGGACACAGCAGGAGACTGCAGTTCAGTTTTGGATGGGTTAAGTTAGAGATGCCTTATTAATACCCACATGGAGATGGCACATGTGCATCTCTCTCATTTTGCATGTGGGAAATTGGGGAGCTGAGAAATAGAGTGGCTTTGCCAGAGTACATGATAGTTGAGTGGAGTAGCTAGGATTTGATTTCAGGTGTGCCTGGTATTGATCCGTTAGGTTTCTTACATTGGGCTATACTGATAGCTCTGATGGGAGAAAAATGCACAGAAAATTTACCTAAATCTTTTTTATTTCTAAGCATGTGTAACTTATTACTACAATTCTCTACAAAGAAAACTATTTTTTTTTTTTAATTGGAAAACATTATGAGACAATTCACTAGTTGTTTCAAGGTTATGTTATTATCTGGGCAACATTTTTCATGTGTAAACAGTTCAGAAGTCAAAGATGCTGTTTCTTGTCTTTCTTTCATGTAAGTTATTTAAAATTTTAATTATTTTCCATTCTATTTACTGCAAAGTTCCTTTAAGTCCACCAAGAAACTTGAGAATCTCCAATGTTG
>NW_007728042.1:404063-407844 GCF_000696425.1 Galeopterus variegatus | reverse complement strand
TTTTATTTCTAAGCATGTGTAACTTATTACTACAATTCTCTACAAAGAAAACTATTTTTTTAAATTGGAAAACATTATGAGACAATTCACTAGTTGTTTCAAGGTTATGTTATTATCTGGGCAACGGTTTTCATGTGTAAACAGTTCAGAAGTCAAAGATGCTGTTTCTTGTCTTTCTTTCATGTAAGTTATTTAAAATTTTAATTATTTTTCATTCTATTTACTGCAAAGTTCCTTTAAGTCCACCAAGAAACTTGAGAATCTCCAATGTTGGCTCTAACAGTGCTCGATTAACCTGGGAACCAACTTCAAGAAATATCAATGGTTATCGAATTGTGTATAACAATGCAGATGGGACTGAAATCAATGAGGTAAGTTGTGGAACATGATGTATGTTTGTCAGGTGGTTGTGCATTAGTTATTTTTGGCTGCATAATCAGTCATCCCAAAGCCTAGTGGCTTAAAACAGCACTAATTATTTATTTTTCTCTCATAGTTTCTGTGGGTCAGGAGTTGGGGTTTGAATGTGCAGTTCTTACTAGGGGTCCCTCATGAGGTCTGGGAAAACTGGAGCAGCTGGAAGCTGGCACAGATCTTTTTGTCTCTAAGTAGACTCTTCACGTGATGCTTCCAGCATACAGCTTCAGGGGAGTTGGCTGAGGCATCCCACAACACATTCAAAGAGAGAGGGAGCTAAGTGCAAATTGTTTCACCTTTAATGACCTTGCTTCAGAAGTCACGTGATATCACCTATGCCACGCTCCATTGGTAGAGATGTCACAAGCCCCTGCCCAGATTCAAGGTGGGGACACAGATCCCACCTGTGTGGGAGGCATGTCAGTCACATGATAAGAGTAGCATATAGGATGAAAGATAGACATTGATGTGACCATCTTTGGCAAATACAATATGTCACAGGGGATGGGGGTGGGAGGTATGTATCTTCATAGAAGTATCAAACTAGAATTAATGTCAATATTATCCAGTTTATCCCTCTGCTTTTGTATAAACTGGCGTCTGAAAGACCCTAATTAAATAAGCCTAAATTATCAAGCCTATTTTATTTATTAAAAAATAAAGAATTGAAGTTTTGTGCAGGAAGCTGATTTAAAATAATGGAACTTATTAAAACCCGTATCTTGCATGCAGTGACTAATTCTTTCAGAAATTCTTTCCTTGGAAATATGTTTTAGCAAGATAACAAGGTTATGTTAACTTTATTTTTTCCTTATCTTGGTTCAGGAAGCTGAAACAAAGTGGGAAGTATGTTGGATTGCATCATTTCTATTTTCTGACCAAATAAAGCAAGTATTTTCATATGCAGGGACCAACTTTTTCCTACAATTAAATCCAAGCAATGTTTTACAGAATGCGCCCTCATAAGGGACGTTGTGTTATGGATGAACGATAAGAGCACATTTGCTAATGTAAAGAAAAACTGTTCATCATCTTTCATTAAATCTTCACAGATCCTGAGGGTAAATACTTCTGACGAGTCTGGGGTCATTTGGATGAGTTGCTATGTTTTTGGAGACAGTAGCCTAGAAGAGTAAAAAGATAGAAATAAAAACCACTGACCTATAGGTGTCTCTTTGTCAACAGTAATAAATAAACTACTTTCCCAAGGGTTGCAAATTCAGCAGTGTAGGAGGATCAGGCACATACTATAAATGAAGCGTGCCATGAAAGGTGTAGAACTGACACACTTTCAAAGAAATACACTCTCACTTGTTTTTCTTGAAACATGAGGCTAACTTATGCTATATTTCATATTCCCATTTTGGGACACGGATAAAGAAGAAATTCTCTACTAAAAGAAAAACAACATTTCAAGACCAGTGAAAAATGACAATGGACAATCAGCTTCAGTCACAGGGACACTAGGATGTGGTGGAGACTGATGCGATGGGGAGTTTGTGTCTCTTCAAGACACAGCCGGTCTCAGCTCCTGCAGACTGCTGCTGCATAGAAATACAGGAGGGGTCAGCCAGATCTTGGGACTCTTGAAGAGATACCAGGGAGTTTTATTTTTATATGAAACTCACCAATTTAAAAATGTTGACTCGTTGAACAACAGAATTAACACAGGAACTATATTCACCAATAAAAATTTGTTCATTGCAGAGCATCCTCGTTTGGTAATTTAATACAACAAAAATAAACTTTTCATATATATCAGTTATATTTATAAACATAATTATATAATAAAAATTATAACTGTTGTCTTAGTCTGTGCAGCTATCTATAACAGAATACCTTACACTGGGTAACTTATAAACAACAGAAAATTATTGTTCATAGTTCTGGAGGCTAAGGAGTCTAAGATCAAAGCACCAGCAGATTCCATGTCTGCTGAAGGGCCATTCTACATAGATGGCACCTGGTAGCTGTATCCTCACATGATGGAAGGGGCAGATAAGCTCCCACGGGTCTCTCTTATAAGGACACTGATCCCCCATGACCTAATCTCCTCTCAAAGGCCCCACCTCCTAATACTATTGCATTGGGGGGATTAGGTATCAACCTATGAATTTTGAAGGCCGGGGGGACATAAACACTTAGACTATAGCAGCTGCTGTGGCCTATTCTTGTATTTTGTGCTATTTGCCTTTGCAAAGATTGGCCCCAGACTAATGTATTTGTTGAGAATGTATGTGTGCTTTTTCGTAGCATTTTTCAATCTTGAGGATGCCTTTAACATTTGCTATTTCTAATTTGTATTGTTCTGGGAAATTAGAAAACTATGTTTGCTAACACTAAATTTAAAATATGAATAAATGAGCAATGAATAAAAATCTGAGAAAATTTTATTTTAGTAAAATGCATAAACCATTCCTGGATTTTAGAACATGACTGGTGTGTTAGTGTGTGGGCAGAGGGTGGCTCTTAATACTTAATTCTTAGCCATGCAGCTAAGACTTGTGGTGCTGGACAAGGGTCTTTTATTTAAGTGAAGTGTTACTTTACTTAATTTTGGAATATATGATTTTGAGGGTGAATATTTCTATCAGATTTTGCTTTACCTTCTATGAATTTAAACTTCTACTTATAGATAATGTAATAATTGGGTTTTTAGGAAATCCCCCAAAACATTCTGGAATGAACGTTAAAATGCTCCAACTAAAATCTACTTAGTTTATAAGATGTAATTGACTGTAAAAGCTTTTGTTTTATGCTCAATTAATATTTATCTGCTTTACTTCCTCTTCCTCCCACCTTCTCTACTTGACTTCCTCTTCTTCCCTTTGTACCTTTTCCGCATTACCCATCTCTCCAACTTTTTGGAGACCAAGGAAGAAAAATAAAACAAGGCACTTAAACAAATGTCTTGCTAATGATGATGGCAGTTAACACTGTTGAGTGCTTACGGTGAGCCAGGGACTGTTCTGAGCACTCTACAGAGACTACCTCCTGCAGTCCCAACCAAATGCTGGCAAAGCGTGACTTGTCAAACTAAGGACAGAAGCCATCTCAGATAGCATTTGTTGTGAAAGGATTTGGCAAGTTTACAGACATGGTGGAGGTTTCAGTGCTGCTATTTGAGTTTTTTTTTTTTGTCTTTTTCTGTGTCCGGCAACGGATCACAACCGTCAGTGTTGCCCCCGTACCGGACCGGGGACCGGCTATGGGATCGCAGCCCTCGGTGTTGCTCCCACGCCTCGCTCAACCAGTGAGCGGGAACCGGTCTGTATGTGGGATCCGAACCCTCGGGCGGGAGCGCCGCTGTGCTTCCCAAGCGGCGCACTTATCCAGTGCGCCACCGGGCCGGTCCGCTATTTGA
>NW_007728042.1:395273-403632 GCF_000696425.1 Galeopterus variegatus | reverse complement strand
GGGCGGGAGCGCCGCTGTGCTTCCCAAGCGGCGCACTTATCCAGTGCGCCACCGGGCCGGTCCGCTATTTGAGTTTTATAAATGCAAAGGCCACAGTTTTTAGACTCTAAGAGGTCAGTTCCCAACAGCGATGACTCAGCAGCAGAGCACAGAGCAGAGCCCAAATCCCTCGTTCCTCATCAAGGACTCTTCCTTCATCCCTTCCAAAATAAGGCTGAAGTTAAGCTTTTAGATTGACTGTTTGAAAATTATTCTCAAAAATAGTTGCATAACAGTGAGATCATGGTCATTTGTTCTTTTCTCAAATTCTCCTCCTACATCTTAAAAGTACTACTGACAAAAATCAGTCCCAGAACTAATAGTTTAGAATATAATATTATAACTAAAAAATAAATGATATATAAAGGTCCTCATTTGATGAAATGAAATAATTAATGCTGAAATAATATAAAATATAGTCTGTTCAGTATCAAACAAAATACTTTAATAAATAAACTAGATCTTTTTCAACATATATATATATATATATATATATATATGCTAACGCACATACACACTTTTTTTCCCTTTAGTCTCTTGATATATGTAAGAAAATTTGATTTTAACTGCTTTTGTGTGTGTTTGATATCTTTCTAACATTCCTATTTGTCACAGATTTGAGAATTAGAAATAAGGTCAAGGCCTAACTAGGCATTCTAGTTAATAGTTTGTGGCTCAGGGCAAGTTAGTTAAGCTGTTTGGGCTTCAGGGTCCTCTTTGGAAGACAGTTATCATAAGTTCCTAGGGTTTGGTGGGGGAAGGCATGGGAGAGACTCTAAATAAGACAATATGTGTGTAGTCTCTGACACTTCATAAGTGTTCAGTAAATCTTAGCTATGACAATTTAAAGCAATTGACAAAGCATATCTCAATAAATCAAAGTTATGACAAGAGAAAGCAATATGTAAATACAGATTGGGAAAATATGACATGAACTCATATTTTAAATATGGATTTGTATTTTCTGTGAGTTTAAATAATGAAGCCACATTGTAAATAATGTTTTAGAGCATAGGATTCAGGGTCTAAAACATCTGTGGAAAGGCCTCGGAAACTAGCTGGTTTCCCCTTGGGCAAGTTCCTCAACGTTTTGGAGTCTCATTTTTCCCATCTTCAAATTGGGGGTAATATTTAGCTATCCTACAAGGTTGTGGTAAGGATTAAGTGAGTTCATGCAGATAAAGCATGCAGACAGTACCCAGGCTGGAGTAAACATTAAATGCTAAGGATGACCTATAATGTTATCAATCCCTGATTCAGAAGAAGGTAATACATATTTTCAGTGAACTATTGCTGTGTAATTAACACTCAGCTTAAAATAGCAGCCCTTGATTATCTGACTTGGGCAGAGCTCAGCAGGAACAGCTCTTGTCTGCCATGTAGTGTCAGCTGGGGTGACTCTTGCATTCACCTGGGAGTTTGACCGGGCTAGAACTTCCAAGATGACTTCACTCCCACATCTGGCACCTCAGCTGAGGCTGAGAAGGCTGGGGTTTCTTGGCCTTCTCTAGCAGAGTGGCTCAGGNATCCTACAAGGTTGTGGTAAGGATTAAGTGAGTTCATGCAGATAAAGCATGCAGACAGTACCCAGGCTGGAGTAAACATTAAATGCTAAGGATGACCTATAATGTTATCAATCCCTGATTCAGAAGAAGGTAATACATATTTTCAGTGAACTATTGCTGTGTAATTAACACTCAGCTTAAAATAGCAGCCCTTGATTATCTGACTTGGGCAGAGCTCAGCAGGAACAGCTCTTGTCTGCCATGTAGTGTCAGCTGGGGTGACTCTTGCATTCACCTGGGAGTTTGACCGGGCTAGAACTTCCAAGATGACTTCACTCCCACATCTGGCACCTCAGCTGAGGCTGAGAAGGCTGGGGTTACTTGGCCTTCTCTAGCAGAGTGGCTCAGGGTTCCAGTATGGTAAAATGGAAGCCCCTCTCCCCAGGGTTGGCACTCCTTTCAAACTGCAGTTGATTCCTTAGAAATGCATGCTGTTTCTGGGCTGGCTCTCAAGTTGAGATAAGCCCTTTCTTATCTCTTTTGAAAATACTCTTTGGTGCCTCCATCTTCATTTTCATTTACTTATTCTATTCACTTACTTTTATTTTTAAAAAATTTTAACATTTACATGTACATATTTGTGGGGTACTGTGTGTTGTTTCAATACATGCATACACTGCACAATGATTCACTTAGGGTAGACAGCATAGTCTTGTATCCATTAGTCCATCACTTCTCCCCTCTGCCCCCATCACTTTAAAAGTAATATAAGTCAACATAAAATAATTTCAGGTTGTGATTGGTGCCAGGGTGAAACAACAATACAGTGTTGGAGAATAAGCCTTCTGAGATAAGAGAAAGAGAAGCCCCCTCTGAAGAGGTGATATTTAAGCCAGTCCTGATAGATGAGGAAGGCCTAATTTTGAAAAGAGCTGTGGAGTGGGGCCACAGAGAGAATGAACTGCATGTGCAAAGGCCCAGAGGTGGGAACGGTGAGGACCTGACAGAAGGCCAGTGTGTCTGGAGCCTGCAGGCCCCTGGAAGTATGGCAGAAAGAAGGGGTGGTGCCCTGATTATGCAAACCCAAGAGGTTATCTGGGGTGCTTGGTTTTGATTTGGAGGGCAATAGATAGCTAAAGAAGGATTAAATGGGAAAATGACATTCTATATTCTTTGACTGCCATGAGCAGTCATGTATAGTGAGCTTACTCACCTGCCCCTTAACCTCAGGGAGCATCAGGATTAAGTCACTGATAGTATTGTAAATAAGAGATCATGATATTGCTCCAAAATGTCTCTTGAAAACATTTTAATTGGGACCTATTTTGGCAGAATCTGCTCTCGGGTAAACATGGTCTTTTTCTTCGATTCCCAAAGTATGACCAGAGCTAGGGAGTCTTGTTATAAGTTATTATAAGTTTTTGTCAGGGTTAGTAGAGGATGTATGTAAAGCACTTAGGTGTGGGCGCCATATACATGGTCTACAATATGCTTCCTGTACTATGCAGCTCAGCATCCCAGCACCCAGCCTCTCAATGGTAATGCTGAGGCTATTCTTCCTCTCACCTTGAAGGTGACTTCCATCAGGGTTCTGTCTTCTAGATCTGGCCCTTATCTCCTCTCACTTTATGATTTCCTTCTTCACGGTCTGTTCTTTATTGTCAAGTTCTCTTTTCAAATCCTTCCCTTTTATTACCCCTTTGGTCCTTATCCTCAGGATTTCATCTCATAGGCACCCTTAAGAGGTTGGTAAATATTTTCCCAAATATGTCTTTCTGTGGAAGATAAAAAAATTCAAATATTTATTATTTTCTTTAGTATTATTCCCTGATTCTTCTTCTGTATTGCTGCTCACCTGTGCAACTCTTATAGGAGTTATTGTGTATTACTTACCTATGGAGCCAGCAGAGCCCAGACAGTGAAGCCAAAACCTGGCTGCTCCTAGTAGATCTGGCTGGAAACATTATACGTATTTCTGTCAGCCTCAGAAGTTGTCTGCACTTTATATCTTTAATGAATGGAAAATATTATATTGGTTGCAAAGTCGCCCTGAGAATCAACTGATAGGTGATCTATTTAAGGCTGCAATTTTAGAAATCTGTACCTATAAGCTGACTGGTTTTATTGGAAAATATTATATTGGTTGCAAAGTCGCCCTGAGAATCAACTGATAGGTGATCTATTTAAAGCTGCAATTTTAGAAATCTGTACCTATAAGCTGACTGGTTTTATAATTCAGTCGTTTTTTACAGTGCTTATAGCTCTGCTGTTAGCCGAGTGAGCTAGAGATAGTATTAAAATGATTCCTATATTTAGAGAGTATCGAATGTAGCTGTTAAGACTTCTCTCTTTTGCAGGTTGAAGTTGATCCTATTACTACATTCCCTCTGAAAGGCTTGACACCACTCACGGAATATACCGTTGCCGTTTTCTCCATCTTTGATGAAGGACAGTCGGAGCCTCTGACTGGGATTTTTACCACAGGTAAGCCTCCTTGTGGTTTGAAAGTTTTTTCTGGAGCTACTATATAGAAACCAGAACCTGGAGCAGCTTCTTCAATTGTGACCTTGAAAAGACTCCATTTTAATTTTTATTTCTTTTCTGTTATAAGCAAATGAGCAATTAGATAACTAGTAGGTATGCTGGCTAATTATTTTCTATCAAAGCACAGAAAAAAGAAAAAAGTCCATCTAAATTTAAAAGTTCTAAGTTAAAAAAAGTGTGCATTGTTTATTTTCTAATTTCAAACCTTTTTAAAAAAAATTATCTTGATGTAAAAGTTTCACATCCTTTTTCCATTCATGGAAGTGTGTATATTAAGTTGAACTTTTAAAATTGCTGATATCCAACAGTTTTGACTGACAGAAATGACACTTTCATACTGTTTAAGCTAATATATCAATCTGTAGCTCCAGGGAAATCTTAATAGGACAATAGGAATATTTTAAATACTAAAATTAAATGTAGGGTATGAAGACATTATTTTCATTTTTTATATGTTCCCTGTAGTCACCCAACAAGAATAAATTTTTTTTTTGCTCCTTGGTGGCAACAGTTATATTATTTGCTTTCTGAATTATTATTGATTGTACTTGGAAACAAATTTAGTCCTATACTGACAAGATGAGAAAGTAATGATGAAAGAGAATCTGGATTGAGAAATAATGTTCACAGAAAAATTTGGTAATTTCACAAAACCTCCTGAGGACTAACTCTAGTTGGAATTCTCATGGTGTCCTATCAAAGAGTTTTTAAAACCCTTATTTCAAATAATAAAAATCAATGCCTTGACAATTTATTTTGGGTGTAGTTTGATGTTATCCTTTCTGTCGTACATCCCAGAAGTAAGTAAGCCATGAAATAGCGGAAGGTTGATGAATTATATTTCACTTTTGATGATAGACATATGTATAAATTAAAAGGATAAAGTTTCTTCTCCTGGATTTAACTTATTACCAAACTTGTTACCAGGGAGCAATTTGGCCACTAAAGCAAATAGAGCTAAAAGGGAACATTTCTCAGACCCCTAGGGCACTATTTTGTTAATTTTGTCAAAATACTTGGAAAATAATATCTTTATAAAGTAACAAATATGGCACTCCTTTTTTATAATTAATGAAAAGAGTCCAACACAGACAGAAAGTTCTGGAAATTACTGGAAAACTTTTAAAATCTGTTATTTCTATGGTTTTCCTAATTTATGCTATTGGTAAATGCTGGAAACAGAAATGTAAGACCACTCCAGACTGCTCAAAGCTCTGCTTTCCCCTCACCCATGGCCTTTCCAAAAGTAAAAGATTCCTTAAAGAGTCTTCTCTTCCATGGCTGGGGGAGCTGCTCGAGTTTTGGCTTTCTTGCCTTCTCATCTCCCTAACAACATCTCCTTCCTCGGTGTACAGAGGAAGTTCCAGCCCAGCAATACTTGGAAATTGATGAGGTGATGACACACAGCTTTAGAGTGACCTGGCATCCCCTTTCAGCGGATGAAGGGCTACACAAGTTGATGTGGATTCCAGTCTATGGTGGGAAAACTGAAGAGGTGAGTTGTCTGAAACAGACTGAAAATTAATCTGGAGCATTTTATCTGAAAGGGAATAACTCCTGCTGCATTTGAGTGCATCTTCACTTTAAAATAGATTGAGAATCTCAGAAGTAATTAATATTTTGCATGGCATGGAGTTTTATAAAAGTCAAATCATGGATTTTTTTAAGATGAAAATTCATTGTTGCTAGGGTTTTAGTTATAGATCTTATTTATTTCCAGATTCTTTAACTTTCATACATGACATCTAATAAAACTTCAAAATGACACTTTTGCAATATTAATCATTTTTTTGCTACAGGAATTGAAAGGAATAAAAGTCTCTGGTTGACTTTAATAGCCTTAGAGTTCTTTATGCTTGGTTATTTCTTGCTTATGCTCAGAATAATATTTTTTCTTTTGTCACCATGAAGGCAGGGACCACGTCTGTCTTTTATTATTATTTTTAAAAATTTTCTTTTCCCCTTATTATTTAAGTAAACCTAGTTACTAAGAACCAAATACTTTTCAGGTTGTCCTAAAAGAAGATCAGGACTCACATGTGATTGAAGGCCTAGAGCCCGGCACAGAATACGAAGTGTCGCTGTTGGCCGTGCTTGACGATGGGAGCGAGAGTGAGGTGATCACTACTGTTGGGACCACACGTAAGTCTTGGTCTGGCCAAGGTGGACTTCAGCAGCTCTCACCATTCATTCTAACAGCCTTTTCACCCCATCAGTTCCCCTCCCCATCAGCCTTCTCCCTGGCTACAGAGTCTTCAATTTCTCTTTGTCCCCCAGAGTTCTTCATGTATCTTTGCCTTTATTGAAATGGATATGTTAAGCATGTTAGCATCCTAGACCAGTTCCCCTCCCCATCAGCCTTCTCCCTGGCTACAGAGTCTTCAATTTCTCTTTGTCCCCCCGAGTTCTTCATGTATCTTTGCCTTTATTGAAATGGATATGTTAAGCATGTTAGCATCCTAGATTGTTATCACCATGAAGGCAGGGGCCACTTCTGTCTTGTTCACTATTATATTCCCCAGCACTTAGCACATTTCTTGGCACATTTTAATTGTATAATAAATACTCTTTGAAAGGATGAATGGATAGATGGATAGATTCAAGGATGGATGATTTATAAATGAATAAATTGGCAAACAAATAAACTTAGGGCTAATATGTCCAAGAGTGTCTGGAATTTTCCAAGTTGATCTTGGTTCCAAGAATCTTGTGCAAAATTCACTAGCTGATTCATTCATCCCTTCATTTTTTAAATATGAGGTATTAACCACATATTAAATTGTTTTAGATTGGGTTCCTTGGACTCAGATTCTGAGACAGAAAATTGCATCCAGAAGATTTATTGAAATGTGCAGTTGGGAGGTACTTATGAAAGGAACTGAGGACAGCAGGACGGGGCATGGGAGAGGCTGAAACTGAGCCCTCAACTGTTCCTATCAGGAGCTCTAGTGCTGGGATGACCTTCTGAGGTGTCCCAAATTGAGGCCAAGGGGCTAGGCTATTGTACCTCTGCCTCTCCAGTCACTGGCGGTGGGCCATCCCTGACAGAGGCTGTGACCTCAGGCCAGGCAGTTCCTAGAGCTGTGAGCCATCAGTGGCCAGCATTCCAGAAACTGGTGGATGGGTGTGTTGACCCTGAACAGGGACCTGGACAGAGCCCCTCATGTCCGTTCATTCCACTGTTTGCCCAGGGTAGACAGAGAAATAGAAGATGCACATCTTGCTCAAGATCATAGCCTCTTTGTCTCATTTGTCAGCCCCCTCACGACTTGGTCTGCAGCACTGTTTAAATTCCTTTAATTGTCTCGGTTGTAGTCCTGTTTCAAAGTAATTGGGAGGTTTCACAATTTTGTAGATGTCATTCGAATGTTTGTATGAAGTCTGGAAACTTTAACTTCTTCGGGTTTCAGTTTTCTTGTTTGGGGACCAAATTTGTCCTCCTTGCTTACAGCTTCCTTCTTCTGTTCTCTAACCACAGTCAAGTGTGTTGTGGGAACCAGCTGAGATAATATGGGGGAAGTTGTTTTTGAAAACTATAAAATGCTATACACAAATGTATAGAGGTATCTTCTTTACAGAATTTTCAAGTAATGAATATTTTTTTAGTCGACAGTGTTTGGCCAGAACCAGCCACGACTGTATCACCTACCAGTCCTGTGACTTCAGGTAAGGACAGAGAGGAGCCCATTCGCCCATAAAAAAAATTTGATTTAAACAACCCAGTTTTATTTATTTTATATTATTAATCAGGAAAAGAGATCATCCCTCCCTTCTTTCTCTGGCAAAAACCAGTTCAAATTTCACTTCTCTCAAAGCCTCCTCTTCTTTACCACTAAATGCGGATGCGTCTTCTGGTCCACTAATCTCGTTATTCCATCTCTCTAACTTTTCCATCTTTGTCTTGTATTTCCATTTACCTTTCTGAGGAAGTTAACATAGTAACCCTCCACCCCCCACCCCGAGGTCTTTGTCGTCTTCTTCATCTCAGTGGCTTCTTCTATGGCTTTCGGTTGAGAGTTGTTTATAACATGCTTTCCTTGCATTTCTGTGGGTAACTGAGACGTGGCTGGTCGTTCTTCCTCCTTCAGCTCAGCTTTCCCCCCCACTGTAACACACCTCCCGGTTAGCTGTCAGAGTCACTAGGTAAAATGCAGTTTGGTAATATCATTGATTTCCCATTTATTTACACACTTCAGTGGCTCTCCATCCATTCATTCATTTATTCTTTAATTAATCTTTATTGAACCCTTCTCTGTGCCCTAACATCTCTA